>NW_021703774.1:74182275-74340011 GCF_005190385.1 Monodon monoceros | reverse complement strand
GGGGGGAGAAGAGGATTCAGGCCAGACAGCCCCATAGAGAAGAAAGGGGCCAGGTGGCTGGAGGATTGTGCCCCACGGCCCACCCCTCCCAACACCTCGATCTACCTCAGCTATTTTCCCCAAGCCTCTGAAGCTTTTGTGGCCAGGGTTTTCAGGTCAGGGTTCAACGCTCATAACTCCCCCAAATCCTTTCTCAGTGTCATTTACATAACCACCCACCCCTCAGTCCTATTTCTGTGGGAGAGAAACAGGACCAAAACTTGGGGTGAGAGGTTAACAGCGAATTGTGAAATCCAGGTATCCTTCCTGTTTACCCGTTTACTCCATCTGCCAGGAACTAATATCCTGCTTCTCTCCTACCCAGAGAAAATAAGTGATCCTCCCCCTCCTCCACAGGAGTGGAAGAGAGAAGAGGGAAGCTCTAAACAGAGGCCCTGGGAGGGTGAGGAGAAGGTGAGCAGCCCCTGAGCCAGGGTGCAGAATTGCATGCTCTCCTAGGCAGCTAGACCCAGTAACTAGACCTCAGGCCCTCCCAAGAAAATGGCTCCATTTCAAAAGGCAGAATAAAGCCAGAAGACAGGGGGATGAACCCCATGGTTTTTAAAGGTTCTGTGAGATGTCCTCGGATATGGTTATCCTCAAGTCCCTGGTAGTGGTAAGCTCTCTCTTTAAAGGACTCACTTCTATGAATCTCTAGGAGACCCTGCCACGGGCAGGCCTTCCTAGCCCTCCACAATTCTTCCCCTCACAGGAGACATTATGGCTTTGGGCCCCTTTTGAGGAATATGATTAAAAACTTGCTCCTCTACCTTTCTCCCCATCCTAATTTCCTCCGTCCTGCCTTTATTTCTCCATTAGCTTTGTCAAGAACTTCTCCCTTTCTATCCCATAGTTTCACTCCTCTGCCCAAAAGATACCGACTCACTAAGGCAGGACCTTCCTCTCAGCCTCCAGGATGCTTCTGCCCCACCCCTCGATCTAGCCCCGCACAGCCCCGCCCCCTGGATCTCAGCCGCCTACTGGTACTTCCCAAGGCTCAGATCCCAATAGCAGCCCCAAAGCCTCTATCCTCTCAGCGCCTTTCCCCCGAGGAGCCTACCCGTAATCTGCCCCCCAGTCACATCCAACATCTGCCCCCTACTGTCGCATCTCTGGCCCTTGATCGACTCGCCCCCTTTGCCTCTACAGCAGCTTTTCCTCCTGGCCCTACTCCTACATCTGCCCCTACTACCAAATCCGACTTCTACCCCGCGTCCCCGCCCCCTGCGCCTCGGCCCCCAACTGCGGCAATTCCCCTCGGCCCCACCCCTATATCTGCCCCGCGGCCCCGCCTCCAGAGCCCCGCCGCAGCCCCTTCGTCGCCCACAGGCGCTTCTCACCATCCCCGGCAGGCAGTCCCCGCCACGTCTCCGGCCCCCACCCGAGCCCTCAGCACCCAGTCTCGGTCGCTTCCCGGACTCGGCGTACAGCCGGGCTCAGTCCAGATGGGGATGGGGGAGGGGGCCGGTACCTTTAATTCGCCCAGCTCCGCCATCTTGAGACATCGCAGGCGCCCGAGCCCGAGCCCGAGCTCAGGCCCAGGGACCGGCGCACAACTCTCCACCCCGGCGCCGGCCGCAAATGCCGCCTGCTCCGCCCAGTCCGGCCCCCTACACCTCCCCTTCCCGGCCCCGCCCGCCGGGTTTTGGACCCAGCCTCAGCCCCTCCCTCCACAGCCGAACCCAGCCCCTGCACGTCTTTGGCCGGTGTGCCAGACCGGTAGACCCGGAGGGAGTGTACCGCCCGAAGGGTCGCGGGGTCCCAGGGGGAATGGGAAAGGAGGTGGACCCGAAGCACCTGGGGGAGGGGGCTTTGCCACGCCGGAGTTGAGAAGGGATGAGCTTTTAGGGAGCCAAAGATACTTGGAATATGGAGAGAAAGTATCGGGAAGGGCTAAATCTCAGAGAAATGGGGGAGGGGGTAGCGAAGTTGGAGGAAATACCCTCAGCTCCTTATCTACAAGTTTAACCATCTAAATTCAAGAGTTCTACCAATTCGGGAAATGGGGGAGATCTGATCCATTTTAGAGACGCTATGGTGTCGTGAAGAGTTCATTCTATTCTCAATTCACCCCCTCCCCCCCAATTACATTGTATCTCGTGGTCCGGCGGTAGGACTCAAACTCGGCAGCAAAAAAGTTTGGTACGGAGAGTGGGACTTACCAGCACAGTTGCAGGGAGCGGGAAGGGGGCTCGGGAGGCTCAGAGGGTGGGCTGGAGAGGTGGGGGGAGGGGGCCCGGCGCCGCTCCCGCAGTCTGCCCGGCTGGAGGTCGGTCAGGCAGCTGGACGCTGCAGCCGCAGCTCCGCCTGGGCGGGAGCTCCGCCCGGCCCAGCGCTGGGGCTGGGGCCGCCCCCCTCCTGGGTAAGCCCGCCAGGACCGCGGGAGAAGTGGGGAGGGGGCGGAGCCTGAGACGGGAGGGGCAGGGACTCAGAGCCCGGCCGGGAGGGATTAACTCCTCTAGTGAGTGGATCAGAAGTTCTTTTATCTCCCATTCTCACTACCGCTGTGACCCTTGCAAAGTCGCGTATGCGCTTGAGGTGGAAAGAATGGTGCAAATAAGATGGTGTGGAACTGGAATCTGATCGCATAAAGAGGTTCCTACTTAGAGTCTCTCTCCCTAAGGGTAAGAAAGCATGGGCTGCTAAAATCCAAAGTGTACCTAAACCCTAACTTTGCCTGTGGTCCCCTACCCCCTACCTCAAATACACTGTCACCAGAGACCCCACAGCTTTGAAGTAGCTGAAAGTGAACAGAGGGGAGGTTTTCTCACCCCAAAAGGGCACCCTTCTGCCACTCTGAACTGCCTGCTCTCCTTCCTCCAAAGCTGTAGACCTTCCAGAGGCCCCATTCTCAACTAAGCTAATCACTCGCAGGCAGGTCCCTTGAAAGTACCAGCGTGAGAGCAGTTTACCCAAACTAGGTACTGGAAAAATTCATAGCATTTTATACTTAGTCGGCTGGGACCTAAGTGATAATGTCATTTGTTCAATAAATATTTGAATGCTGTTCAAAGATTGTTAGGTGGTGAGGACATAAAATCCTTGCAGGAGTTCTCAGTCTAGCAGCAGCAAGATG
Source organism: Monodon monoceros (assembly GCF_005190385.1). NCBI lineage: Eukaryota > Metazoa > Chordata > Mammalia > Artiodactyla > Monodontidae > Monodon > Monodon monoceros. Next base: position 74,336,896 of record NW_021703774.1, on the reverse strand, counting down.
GTTAAACCAATAATTGGCATCCAAAAAGAGTGCTTTAATAAATTATATGAGTAACCCTCTCATTTAGCTTAAACCTTCAGTATAATCCTTCCCATGAGACCCCACAGCTGTAAGACTGAAGGTGCCAGCATACCAACATCCCCAGGTACCTGTTGAACTGGACCATACCCAACTACTTTGTGGATTTTGTCCCTAGGGAGGATGTCTGCCCTCTCCCGACACTCAGGTTCTTTCCTTGCTGCTCTGCTGCCAGCAATGGTGGAACCTCAAGCTCCGGTATTTGGTTCTAAATCCCAACTGCTCCCTCCAACACTTGAATCTTCATCAGGCCCTGAGCTCTTTTTTTTTTTTTTTTTGCGGTACGCGGGCCTCTCACTGTTGTGGCCTCTCCCGTTGAGGAGCACAGGCTCTGGACGCGCAGGCTCAGCGGCCATGGCTCACGGGCCCAGCCGCTCCACGGCATGTGGGATCTTCCTGGACCAGGGCACGAACCCGCGTCCCCTGCATCGGGAGGCGGACTCTCAACCACTGTGCCACCAGGGAAGCCCCCTGAGCTCATTTTTTGTTCTGTTAAGTCCTCTATATCAAAAGTTACTATGGACTAGTTTGTATCTTCTAGAATTTTCAGGGGAAGGAGAAGAGGGAGGATTAAAAAAAAAGAGAGAGATGGGGGAACTCTGTGGGAGTGATGGATATGTTCATCATCTTGATGGTGTGATGGTTTTATGGGTGTATACATATGTCAAAATTTATCAAACTGTACCCTTTACATGCAGCTTATTGTATGTCAGTTATACCCAAATAAAGCTGTAAAAATGTAAAGAAAAAAAAAATCAACCTCACCTTGATTCCTAGTGACTTCATAAAGGAGGGATCTCCTTTAATAGTTAATTTGAGTCCCCAAGAAAAAGAGGAAATTCTCTTCCAAGGAGGAGCCGCTCAGCAGTGGACCTAAAGAGGCTGCTGATAGCAAGAGCAGAAGCTCCAAGAAAAAGTTCCAAAAGCTATTCCAGGGAGATTAGAATGGACATTTCTCCGATGGGGCATAACCCATGGAGATATTTCGCAACCCATCCCCTATATCCCAATAAAAACAAATTCACAAGGAAAAAAAAAAGAGTTAATTGCAGTTATAAGTTCTAGCATCCCTACAGGATAACATAAAACTAGCAACCAGGGCGCCTGAGTCTGATCCTGCCTGCAAGCTCTCTCTATCCCCAGTGCCTGGCACTTAGTAGGCCCTTTAAATATCAGTTTAATAAAGTAATGTTACCAGACAAAGGAGGGAACCTGCAAATCAGAACCAAGTTTCAGATCGAGGGCATTCAAAAACACGGTCTGAACTGCATCATGGCTCACCGAGCTTCACCTACTCTCACGCATGCACTCACATCTGAAGGCTGGAGCACGAAGGGGAAGTGAAGCAGGAGTAGTAAGTCCCTACTGAGGTCCGACTTGAAGACACAGCCCAGGAGGAAAGAGGGGAACATGAAGACTAGAGTTACTTTGAGAAAGAAAGATTTATGAAATCAAGGAAAATTTCAGGGCTTGGGGGTGTTGGGGTAACAGTTTATGGGGTTGTATAGAGGGAGATTGTTTAGGAAGACCAGGGGCTGGAGAAGGTTCCACTTCTGTGTTATCATTAACATCACTGACCATTCCCACAGCTCAGCCATCCTGGGATCAGCTTCCAGGAGCTCCAGAGGAAGCCAAGGGCCTGGCTTCCATTACCAGAGCTGTTTCCTGACTCATACTTGAACTTAGCAAAATGATCTCCCCCTCTCTGGACCCTTATCTCAGCAGTTTCTTCATTCTTCCCACCCCACACTGCATATATAATAAGGAATGTAACAGTCCTTTTCTATTCTTTGGTAACTCTAAGGGTAGAAAGGAAAAGAGAGGTTCTTTTCCCCTTGATAGAAACGACTTGGACATTTTGATGCTCTTCTGGCAGCCGCACCCTTCTTTTTCCCCATCAATTCCTCCTCTCTTCATTCTCCCAACCTTAAAGCAGTCTTGTGCCCATCCACATAAACCCCGAAGCTGACCCTCATCTTCTTTAGGACCTAATCTACATAGCTGCTCTTTTCCTGGCCAGACCCTGGAGCGAGGCTCTGCAGCCCTCCAGTGGCCCCCTGCCTTCCACGACGGCCCCTCCCCACTCTTCTCTCAGCCCAGTCAGTCTCCACTGCCAAACCGCTGCTGCCTGACCCAGCATAACCCAGCAGGGGGTGGGCTGCGAGAAGGAACTGGGAGGGATCAGTGTGGCGGCCACCAAACAGCAATTCCAGATTTTGGAGGAACTCACTTGCCTCACTCTCACCTAGCAATCTGGCTGGTGAAGGGGCAGGAAGGGGAGGAGACCCAGGGGAAGTGGACCAGAGAGATACACTTTTTCAGTCTGAGAACAGAACTGGGGGGAAGAAGCCAAAGCTGAGTATCCCTTTCTTCCCTCTTCCAGGAATCAGACTTTTCATCCCTCTTTGCACCTGGGGCAAAGAACACTGACTACAGAAGACCATGCACCTCAAATCTAGACATATGGTTTAACACACGATATTTTTTTTTTTTTTTTTTTGCGGTACGCGGGCCTCTCACTGTTGTGGCCTCTCCCGTTGTGGAGCACAGGCTCCGGACGCGCAGGCTCAGCGGCCATGGCTCACGGGCCCAGCCGCTCCGCGGCATGTGGGATCCTCCCGGACCGGGACACGAACCCACGTCCCCTGCATCGGCAGGCGGACTCTCAACCACTACGCCACCAGGGAAGCCCGATAGAATATTTTAGATTGTACATCTTGAAGAAAATCTAGGTCTCTCCATCTATCCTTCTTAAAAAAGATAGTGGACTGAGGAGTCCCAAGGTAGAGAAAAAAGATTAGAGGTGTGTCAGTCAGTAAGAAGCAGATTTGAGAAAGAGAAAGGAAGAATGTCAATCTCCATTTTTACAGAGGGCTGTTTTTCAAACTGGGTCTTGACCCATTAGTGGATGTATTGTAACCAATATTTTTTGATGGAATATAGAACAGAATAGGGTAAATATTATTTCAGGTATGTACACACAGGATGTAAAACGTATTTGTTACTATGGATCATAATCAAAGTTTGAAAGCAGCTAACTTATGGGGCCATTTGTGATCAAAAAGGAATGAAAAGGATTCCTTCCCCCATGCCCCTTTAGGCAGAAAAAACAACACCCGACATCATCCTGCCTCCTGCTTTATTCTCCACAGAGCTGGCTTCCATCCACACCTCCTCTGATCTCATCCACGCTGAGTCCAGGGTTCAGGTTCTCAGGTCTGGGGTCCGTAACATCAGGTGAAGCCCCACCCACACACCCGTAGTGGCCAACCCACCACCCACCACAGCCTGTTGGAGGCTCTGGCAACCAGGGATGCTCTATTCCCTGAAAGAAGAAATTCAAGGATGAAATGCACACACTTCTAAACCCTCAGTCTCCTCCCACCCATGCCAAGATGCTAAAGATGATCCTCATCTATCTGGACTGGAGAAGATGGCTGCCTGCACAGGGGCAGGGAGAAGGATGGAGGATGACTACACTTTGAATGAATGGTGTGGGAGTGAAGGAGAGATTCTGGAATCTGTAGAGTCCCACACTAGGAAACAACTGTGCACCACTATCCCACCATCACTCATCTTTCACTGGCATCTCTCTACCCCAGACCTTAGGAGAGTCATTCAACTCCTCTTTTCTGTCTCCATCTCATAAGTCAGACCCCTTCAGTCTACCTGCTCACGGATTTCTGACTCCACCCAGTGATTCCCCATATCATGTCTTCTCAATTGACCTCACCTCAAAGGCTCTATGCCCCACAGGACTCCCTGGTGTCAGCTACCACATGGGGCAAAAGGAGACTCCAATTTCTATCCTTAAGCCTCCTTTCTCCCAAGCTCCTTCCCTCATCACCCTCAGACCACAACTCACAACAGAGAGATCCCATATTCTTCAGGGCACAGGATGCCTCACTCCTCCCGGAGGCTGAGGATTCGCACTAGGATATTGTACACATCCTGTTCCATGTAGCCCTGTAGGCAGCATGAAAGAAACAAAAGGAGATGAAGAAAAGGAAATGAGAGAGACAGGAAAGGGAGAGTTTCTATGGTAGAGGAGGATGCTACTTACTCAGTGCCCTCACTTATACTACTTAACTTCTCAATAGCTGTTTCCTAATCTTCACAAGGAAGATAATCATGCCGGCTTTTTAGAACTGCTGTGAAGGTTACAACTGTGAATATGGAGCAAAGCACCGGGCACACAGTAAGTGTTCGATTCTTTGTAGTTATTATTATTCCTAATAAAGGAGCGAGCCACCCACCTCTTCTTCCTTGGCGAGGGATAAGCTGGCTCAGGAGGACACTGAGAAGTGGCGTAGGGGACAGGAAAAAGCCTTACAGTCAATCAGGGAATTGAAAAGGAGGGGCAAACACCTCTCCCCCTCACATTCATACATAACTTCTCTCAATCTGCCTAATGATATCCAGAAACCTGGTACTGGGACATCTAAAGTCCAGCTTCCTGAGAGACGAGTCTGTGCAGGTAAGAGAAGGGATGCCAAATGCAATGGCCCCTGGCCAGCTCTCTGCCTCTACCTGCCCCCAGGCTCACCTGAGCAGCATTCAGCAGATGATTCCTATAGGTGGAGATGATCTCTGCGTGGTTCTTCTGGGAATCCTGGGAGTGAGCATCAATGGGAGGTCACGTGCCCAGCCTCTCGCACTCACCCTCATCCCCCAAGCATGAGGAACAATGAAGTGAAGTGCTCAGCTGTGCCAGGTAGGCTCCCTTGGCCCATCACTGGCTCAGCCTAGACCACTGCCTAGCCAGGCCTCTGGAATCCCCAGAATCTCTCCCACAGGTACATCACTTCCACTGTGCACCCTCTTCTCTAGCAGTGTCCATACCCCCGAGGGCCAGACATACCTGCAGCTGTTGGGCAAGGTGAGCATTTTCTCCCCGAACTGCTAGAATCTCCTCTGAAAGCTGCTCCAGCTTCTTCAACAATTCCTTGATCTGAGGTCAAAAGGAAAGAAAAGGAACCAAGGAGGCCCCAGTCATTTCCCACCCCAATACCACCCAAAGTCAAGGTGAGTTTCCTTTTATTGGGTATTTAATATCTGCCAGATACTTTTACACACATTGTCTCACTTAATACTCAAAACAGCTCTTCTTCTGTTCTGAGACGAACAATCCTTCTCTGAGGGAACTATTATTATTCACATTTTGTAGATAAGGTGCCTGAGTTAAGTAATTTGTCAAAATCGTACAGCTAATAAGTGAAGAAATCATAATTTGAACCAAGATCTCTTTGAATTCATGGGACACACTCTTAACTCTGTACTGGATCCTGACCTACTTTGGCCTACTGACCACTGAGGGAAATGGAGATGAGTTTCTGTGGTTTGTGAGACTGAGGTACAAATGCAGTTAATGATAACCAGCAGTAATAGGAATAGTGGTAGTAGGAATAATAAAACTAGCTAACTTCTACTGAGTACCAGCCATTTACCAAAAATTGTCCTATTTTTAATATAATGTCTTATTTAATGTAATCCTCACAACAACTCTGTTATTATCCGCATTTTATAGATGAGAAAACTGAGGCTTAGATAACTCACCCAAGATCAATCAGTTTTGGTTTTTTTTTTTTTTTTTTTTGGCCACACCGTGCAGCTTGTGGGATCTTAGTTCCCCGACCAGGGATCAAACCCAGGCCACCTGCAGTGGAAGCCAGGAGTCCTAACCACTGGACCGCCAGGGAATTCCCAATCAGTTCGTTTTGAAATTGAAATTCAAATGCAGACAACCTCAGTTCGGAGCCCACTACACTATTTTTTTTGCTCATTTGTCTACTTTTATCTTCCCCTTCAACACCAACAGAAAATTCCTTTCTTTAATTAGCCCCACCCCACACTGATTCCTATTCTGTATAACATTCCTTCTACTTTTATGTCCTTTATAGTCCGCAAAATATATATTCCCTATATTTTTTAATCCTTCTAAATTTGATCATGTACACAAACTTTGATAAGTCCGAATTCACTCACTGCACAGGTAGTTCTACAATTACTAAATTCATTTGTAAATTGACGTTTTTGAGTTTGTAAAACATGTCTGTTGGAAGCCTGTAGACTTATATTCACCTTTGGAGCAATCATTAGGAAACTCGGGTATCTAACACAATGGTTTTCAAACTTTTGTTTTTCTCTGCATTGGCACCGTCTTTGCCAATGGAAATCTTTTGTAGAGCCCACTCTGACTGAAGTGGGAGGGGAGAAAGGGACTACAGTCTAGTCTACTTCTCTTAACCCGTCAGCAACCCCTAGACCAGGCACCTCCTCAGAACCCTAGCAAAACCACAGCGACTCACCACAGCATCCGCTGTCTTCGCAGGCTAATACATTACCTAAGTCAAAATGCCGATTAAACCATAGTACCCCAATGGTGGTAGCCCTGACCACACTGCTTCTGGACCCTGCGTCCCAAATTCTAATACCTAAGCCCCCTTCTCTCTTGTATTTATAACTTACCTCACCTCCGATCTCAATCCCAGACCCCCTCAGACCCAGGAGAACATAGTGCGGTCCTTGCAAATGACTGGTGTTCTGTTTGGGGTATTAATCGGACGAACCAAAGATAGACTCCGGTCAGCCAATCCTAAACTCACAGAAACCTGCCCTGATGCTCCCTTCGGCTGCCTGGTCTGCTCACCTTGGCCTCCTTGTCCCGGCCAGCCCCGATGAGATGCTCCACCTTCTCTTTCAGCAGCTCCGCCGTTTTCTCCAACTGCTCGGACCGCCCGCGCAGCTCGCTGGCCTGGCGCTCCTGCCCTGCCGCACGCGCAGCCAGGTCCCCGCTCCTGCGCCGCTCCTCGGCCACCGCCTCCCGCAGCCGTCCCATCTCCCGGCAGGCCGTATTATACTTTTCCAGCAGGGCCTTTAGCTCCCGGCCCCAAGCCCGGGCCTGGGCCACCAGTGAGCCCCGAGTTTGCTCGTGCTGCCGCAGACCGGCCGCCTCCCGGGCCCTCAGCTCAGCCACTTCCTCCGTGGCTTGGTAGAGCAGCTGCTTCAGCTTCCTGATCTCCTGGCTCTTCCCGCTCATCGTGGCCTGAACCGCCCGCAGCTCTTCCTCCAGCTTCCCCAGGTCTTGCTCCAGAGCTTCAACTTGGGGGGACGCTGAGGCCTCTGAGGAGGCGCCCGGTTCCCCACATCGGGCAGGGGAGCCCCGCAGCTGCTGGTTTTCCTCTTCTAGCCGAGCCAACACCTGCTGGGCCTCGCGGTGCCTGGCCACCAGGGCGCTGACGCAGGCCTGCAGCTCCTCCAGGCGATCGGCCGCTGGGCACCGTGCACTCCCCCGGCCCACCAAGTCTGGGGGCAGGCAGTCCCACAGTCCCCGGAGGCCTCTGCTCTGGGAGGCCAGGCGCTTCCGCAACTTCTCGGTGGCCTCCTTCTCCAGGGCCAGTTCATCTGTCAGCAGCCCCATGCTCCACCGCAACTGCTGTAGCTGGACCTGCACCTCTGGCTTGGGCACGCACTCCCACTGTAGCTGGACCTGCGCCTCTGGCTTGGGCACGCACTCCCGTTGTAGCCGCTGGCTCAGGGACGGCAGGTCCCCCTGCAACCACTGCCGCTCCTGGCCCAGCTCCCCCAACTCCTGCAGCAAGTTACTGTCGCTCAGCCTCACCTCCTTCTCCAGCTGTCCCTCTGCCAGGCCTCCTCTTGGCATCTGTTCCCCTCCAGGCATCCCTAGAGGCTCTCCCCAGGCCCCAGGAGCTCCTTCCTCCTTCCCTTCACCCTCTTTGGTGATGGCCCCTGGGCCTGCCTTTGGGGATCCCTCTCTGGGCTCCTGGGCAGGGACCTCAGGTTTCATCTGTAATCCTGCTTTTGCCCTATCCAGCCTCACCAGCACCCGCTCCAACCTGGCCTCCATCTTCTCCCAGGCTGCTGCTGCAGCCTCAGCCCGGGACGTCCCCACAGCTCCCTCCAGGTCTGGTCTTGATAAAGCCCCCCGGGCTGCATCCTTTTCTCGCCACACCGCAGCCAGTTCCTCCCTCAGCTGTAGCAGGAGCTGGTTCATGGCTGCTGCGTGCACTGGTTCAGCCACTGTGCCTGTTGGTTCAGCCCCTGGGGCCTGGGGCCTCGGCTTCTGGCCAGCATGCAGTTGGTCAGTGTGATCAGGGCCAAGGGCCTGCCCACCACTGGCGGTCGGTTGCTGTCCTGTGGATCTCCCAGTGGTCTCAGACCTTGGGCTGTGGGGTGGCTCCTGTTCTTCTGGTTGGGACCTTCCGTGGGCGTCATACAGGATCACCCCTCCAGCTGAACCCTCAGCCTTCTTGGAAGCTAATACTGGCCTTGCTGCAGCTGCGGCTGCTGCCTGTTGCTGCTTCTTTAGCTCTTGTATGCACTTAGCCAGCAGGTCGAGGGTACAACCCTGCTCCATGCCATCTCCTCCAGGCCGGAGACTAGAGCGCAGGTCTCCCGGAGCTCCGGGCTCTTGTGATAGGAGGAGCCCCAGCTCCCGAACCTGTTCTTGAATCTGGCTCTCCAGGCCCAGATAAGCTGCAGATTGAGCCTTACACTCTTCCATATTTCGCAGCAGCTCCTGCTCCAACTGGGAAACTTTCCTCTGCTCCTCTTCATACTTCCACTTCCACTCCTCTGAACAGGGATCTTCATCCTCTTCTTCCTCCTGCTCCTCCTCAGGCTCTGCTCTCCATGGGCTCTTAGGTGGAGAACCCACCTGAGGCTCAGATGGAGAGGCCTATGGAGAAAAAGGAACAGTGAAGTAAACCCAGGCAGCTAGTCCAAGAGGGCCTTTCTTCTCTTAGACTGTCTCAATGCCCCGGTGATCACTGCCTGGGAGATATCCCAGCGGGAAAGCCTGGGGTGGGTCAGAAGCAAAAGGAGAAGGCACTTAGGGTCTTACCTGGGATGCAAGATCTGGGTGTTGAACTAACCCCTGACCTATATGAAAAGACATGGGGAAAATGAGAGAGGAGACAGGGCCCACGTGCTTCTAGCCCACACTCTGCCTTCAGACTTTCTCTGAAAGGAGTGGCCCCTCAGTGTTAATCCTTTACCACACATGTCGAATAGGGAAAGCCACCCCTATTTGATGACTCCCTAGCTGTCCAGCAACCTTCGTTTCCTATCTCAGAGATATGCCAGCTCATTCATTTCATTCACTCACTTATTTATTGGACACTGTGCCAGGCACTGTTATAGGCGCCAGGACCTCAATGGTGAGTGGAACAGAGATGGCCTGTCATCTGAGGGGGTTACAGTCTAGTAGGGGAGAGAGAGAGATTGACCATCAAATCACATAAATAGATGTACAACTGCAACTCATAAATGCTAGCAACAGTACTAGCCAGAGTTGCCTTCAGTGAAAGACAAGGCTGCTTTGAAGAACTTTGTGACCGTGCTTTTGGGAATTTGGAGTCATCTCATAGCAGCAGCAGTAAATAAGTAAACTCTCAACTAAAGTGACAATTATTATTGCCATGGAAACAAAGGGGATTCTAAGACGCTTCTCTGATTCTAAGGCTATCGAGGAGCATCTTGAAGTTACAAAAGGGTATTGGCTTTACCTCCCAGCCCCTGCCGGTTCAGGGCCTGCTGCAGCAGCCTCCACAGCATCTTGTCTTGTGTGCGTAGAGCATAACGCAAAGCATCATGCCCCGTGCTGTCCACCGCCCCTGCATCTGCTCCATAGCTCAGGAGCAGTTCAGCCACCTCAGTGCTGCCTTTTTCACAGGCCAGGATCAGAGCCGATCTATGGGTTGGGACAAATCTGAGCATAAGCTTTTCTCATGGAACCCAGGAGTCCTGGTTTCAAAAAATCCACTCACAAGGTCAGCTCTCACTCAGTGTGGTCAGGAGCACCACAGACCAACACCAGCCAGTGACAAAGCACGAGGCCAGACCAGAACTTTTCAAATGTCATTTCTTGGAGCTGTAGCATCAGAAAGCAGGGGGCCAATTGGAAGGGCTCCACTTCCATCTGCTTTATAGATTGAGGTTCTGCATAAATTCTTTACCGGGGAAAAAGTATTCCATTGCTTAGAAGATAGTTCGAAAACCAGTAAATTAAACTAGTGGATCCAGAGGTATTGATTCTACTTCCAGAGTCACCTATGCTAGGAAGATGGCAGTGTCAGCAACAGAATAGGAAAGTATAAGGAAAACGTTCTCAACTCACCAAGAGGAAAAGAGTGAAGCAACAAGCAGTGCTCTTCTGAACCACCACTGAGAAGAAGAGAGGTTCCCAAGAAAACAGAGACCAACCTGCCTTCTTCCCCAATACACACACACACACACACACACACTTTGCCCAGTGGCTCCTTTCTAGATTGGTCAGGGTCGGGATTTGGGGTGGGAAGACGGGGAAGGCTCACTTGTCATTCTTGTCAGTGACATTAACCCGGGCGCCTCTCTGCAGTAGCTGTGAGCAGATAGCTGCGTGACCACCCAGCGACGCAATCATCAGGGGTGTACGTCCATCCTGCACAGATTGTGGGAAGGGGGTTCACGAGGAACCAGGGGAACCAGGGCTTTGACACAATGCAACCAACTCTCCTGTTCCCGCACCTCTCCAGGAAAAAGCCCTAATCCTGGGGCTAAATACTCCTTCTCAGAGGGTTAGAAGCTCTCCAGAAGATAAGCCCTAACCTCTCTGTGTGGAAGAGGAGGAAGGGCATGGGGAGAAGGAAGAGGAGGTGGTGCTACACAACCCCTGGTCATGGAACTTGGCTTAAGTTCCATAATTAATGACCATAATTAAGTTCAGAGAAAGCAGCAGTCTCCCCATGTAGGGCCCTGCCCAGCTGCCCAGCTGACACTCACATTATCCAGGACATCCAGGAAGGCTTCGTGATCACACAGGAGGAGCACACTTGAGGCACAGCCAGAGAAGGCTACGGAGGGTTGCGGGATGATCGGGTTAAGGGGAAGCAGGAAGGACACCTAGTCAGACCATGACGCAGCATTCCCTCCGACCATTTCAGCAGTTAGCTCTGGTCTACTCTTCCCACCAAATGTTATCCCCCTCTCCCTCCCCATCCTCTGGTCCCTGCAGCCCTGTTTCCCACCAGTCCCCTGGCACACACCTGCCCAGTGCAATGGAGTACGATTTTCCACATCTACAGCATCTTCATTGGCACCATGCTGCAAACAGCCACAAAGGGAAGCAGCATGGAGCGTGGTGTTAACATTCTCATCCCATAACCCCCTGTTGGGCCACCAGCTTTCACATTACTGTGGGGAGGGGCAGGAGGGCCATGACTCTGGCTACCTACTGGGCAAGTCCAATTTATTCCTTGCAAATGATAGGCAGCCTTGAATTTCAGCCCTGGTTCATAAACCTAGGGCCTAAGAAAAATCATATTATAGGTAAATAAACATGTTAGGGAAAATGACAACTGAGTCTATGTCTGGTATTTTAGGATCATAACTGGGAAACTTGGAAAGGGCCAGGAAGAACAAAGCAGAACATCCATTTGCACAGTGGCCTGTTGAACTGTGCCTTTGAACTTTGGGAGACTTAGTTCTGAATTGTCCATATGTCATTTCACATGTATATTTCTCTTTGTACTCCTACACCACAAACTCCTCAAAACAGACAGCAGGCTTTGGGTTTAATGTGAACACCTCTGCCATCCTTCCACCAGCCCATCATCACAGCAGTTAGTCTCTGCAGTGCCTCTGCCAGTGGCTGAGCTCAATACATGCATATTAACTGACTGGCAGTCAGTCCCTGGCAACGCTGCTTTACGACATGCCCGCAAGGGCAGTATTAAGCAGGGTGTCTGCACATAGCAGGTGTTAAACAAATGTTGGCGAACTAATGATTAAGTGATTAATAGCTCTCTTATTGGGAATGAGAGGGGTACATTTGACCAAATATTGCTTGTGAGTACAAGACAGAGTAAGGCGTCCCTGGGTCCTCTTCTTCCTTTCACAGGAGTAGTATCAGAGGTTGCTCTTACCTGCAGCAGGACCTTGACACATTGTGGCTGGCAGGAAATGGTGGCCGAGTGCAGGGCGGTGCTCCCTGGGAAGCGAAAGAAGGGGAGAGGGAGAGTGGGTGGCCCCATGCATACCGATGACTCACAGGGAGGGAAGGCAAGAGACGCACATATAATCAGAGGGAGATTAGAGAGAGAGGCTCTCAGCCACATGGGGCCAGAAATTCCTGTTCCCCAAGTGCCTGGTACCTGCGGTGGAGGTGGGAATGGGGGTGAGGTAGGCCCAGCTTGCAGGGAGCGGAACCCCTGGAAGGAGACTGGCCAGAACTTATGAGGAGAGAAGCAGGAGGGCTACAGTTGGAACCTCCAGCAGGGCCCAGCACTGGCCCCCCACCCCCCGACTGCTGCTGTAAAGGGAAAAGCAAGCAGCATGACCCAGTGCTTTAGTCTAACTCACCATCCTCATTCTTGCTGTTGATGTCAGCCCCATTCGCAAGTAGTATAGTCAGACATTCTGTCAGGCCTTTGGAGGCTGCCAGATGAAACCTGCCAGAATCAACGCCGAGAGGCAGAAGGATGAAGGGACCAGGGGATGAGGAATGGGAGAACCTTAATAAGCACTGCCTACTAAGCTCCGTCACCCCGAAGCCAATCCCAAAAGCAGAGAGGGAAGCTCCCGTAGCCTGACTTTCTGAGAAAGAGAAGCCTATATAAATGGCCTACTGTTAAAACTTCAGAGGAGGCTGGGAGCAAAGGTAGGAATAAGAGCTACAGGTCTCAAGCAATCTCAGAGTACTGCAGGGGCGTCCAGGGAACACATAATTACCTGTAACTCAGCACAGGACACTTAGCAGACTGGAAGTGTCACAGAGTGGGCCAGAGCAGAGGGCTGGACATTTGCAGGCTGACTTGGGAAGAGACAAGGGCTAATATCCCTCTTGTTCTAATCACTCCTTCCAGCCACATGACTCTCATGGCCACCACTGCACTCCTAATTTCTCAAGCATACACACCCTCCTATTTGTACAATGAAGAAATACTCTATTTAGTGTATGTTTCAGTTTTCCGTTTGTTTCACGGGCTTTATGTCCTTTTTTGGTCAATTTTGTTGATGTGGGTCATGAGGTGTGTGGACCTCAGGGACAATATCTTCTTCCCCCACTTTGTGCAGCACTTGATATGTAGCAAAGATTTATTGATATACTTGCTAATTAAGACAAAAAAGGGCTCTGACGTTGTAGGCATTTCCTGGTCTTACATCATCCTGGGGTTTGGGTTTTTAAAGAGAGCCACATACAAAGGGTGGGGATCAAGAAGTCTTACTTACGGGGACTGGCCGTTCGAGTCTAGCTTGGTGGGTCGGGCAGATTTCCTGGAGGCCAGGGCAGCCACACATCCCACGTCCCCCCGCTGCACTGCCTCCAGAAGCTTCTGATCACGACGGTTCCATCTCTCCACCTGGTCCAGAGCCACAGATTGCGTGAATATAAGAGGCGGGGGTAGAGTGGAGAAAGAAAAGAAGAACATGTTTAGGATGCCAAGCAAGGGAAAAGGGACATCCCTGAGATCCTTTCAATGTTCCACAAGTCGCTCAGTCTAGATCATTTAGTCCTTCTAGGTGGGCCAGTTAAATAGTCACCAACTCATATGCCACTGGGGACTACTGCCCGTTTTTGCCAGCCCTGGACCAAAAGGTGCTTGGACTACTGAATTAAAAATCATTTTTAAGGACTGAATGCATAGTAATTCAAATGTCTTTTTTTTTTTTTTTTTTTTTTCCCGGTACGCAGGCCTCTCACTGTTGTGGCCTCTCCCGTTGCGGAGCACAGGCTCCAGACGCGCAGACTCAGCGGCCATGGCTCACGGGCCCAGCCGCTCCGCGGCCCTCAAGTGTCTTTTTATCAGCATTATGATTATTGTTGATAGGTGCACAACCTCCTAGCAATCGTAGCCATGATTCCTTTCCCTTTTGCTCTTTAAGTCTTGCTGGAGCAAACTGAACCAAACTGACCACTCTGGACTGGGTCCACCTTGCCTCTCAATGCCCCAAGCCCCGTGCTCCTCTGTTTCTTTGTTCTCAGATATTTGAGAAATCAAGGCACCTAGCTTTGGGTCATAGCTAGGAGTCCAAATACCTATCCATAGCATCTCTACCCATTGGCTTTGGGGCCCAAAACTAGGAGCAGAGGCACAGAGTTTTCGTTTTCCCTTCTCATACCTATGCCCTCAGGCTAGTCCTTCTTCCCCTTCCATGGCAACAACAACCAAAAGGCAAAGACAGGTCTCTAGCTCGGCTTGAGGAGGCAGCTCCCCTCCTCCACCCTTCCCTCCCTCCTCATTTTCCTGGCAGGGAGCAGCTGTCCCAGACAACAGCCATACCTGGGCACACATTGTTCTACCATGCCAGCTTGACTTTTTCAGGTGGTGGGGTAATTACAATAATTGAAGTATCACAGAACATGAAAGAGCTGTGTAAAAACACCCAGAGCTGAAAGCATGGAAAAGCCTGGTTTGGTCCAGAGAGGAAAGGAAAGGAAAGGAAGAAAGGATGCAAAAATCTGTGGAATGGTGAAAAGGGCCCTAGGTGAATATTTGTCAGCAGGCCTAAGTTCACGGCCTCGTTCAGCTACTTCAGTAATTCACATACTTCAGCTACCTAGAGTAAGTCATTGAACACCTCTAATCTGTTTCCTCATCTATAAAATGAGGAAAATAATAACTACCTCATCATGCTGTGGGTATTAAATGAGCTAACGTATATAAAATCTCTCTGTAAACTGTAAAAAGCTATACAAGTGTATGGCATCCTTATAAAAAAACAGGAAGCAGTGGGGGACTGGTGGCAGCACATTGCATTTTATGAGGTGTAATTGCAACAAGAAGAGGCTATAGGAGAAGGTGGGGGAAAAAAGGGGTCTATGGAAGCCAACTCATTTTCAGATACGTAGCCAGGGCAAATTATTACTCAAGAACAGGAAAGACTTTAAATGCCTAAACCATAAAATTATCTAAGGTAGATGGATTCTGAGGTAATACTCGTGAGGTAATTCCTCGTAGCCCTTTTAAGTGCTATTTCAATTACCCTCTCAACACCCCTAGAAAGTAGTTAGGGCTGATACTATTTTATCTAGTTGACAGAAAAGAAACTGAAGCACACTGAGGTTAGATAACTGTCCAGGGTCACACCACAAAATAGTGGTAAAATTGAGATTAGAACCCAGGCCATCAGATGCCCTATTCTAGTTCTCACCACCAGGCCATTTACTACGGAGCTATGGAAGGTTTACTTATTTTCAAATAAACAGTCTAAGACCGCCTCCAGGGTAAAACCACCCACCTTCAGACACTACTCTGTACAAGGAGAAGAGTCTCCAAACAGGTTAATTCTCAAAGGACATAATAAGCAAAATGACTGCTCCACATACCAACAGACTGAGATGTAATAACACGTTATCCAATGCCCCATGGGGGGCCATATCACCCTCAGAAAAAGCAGACAGCTAGAACTACACCTCCACCACAGGACGCCACCATCAGCTGATCTCAATCTGAAGTTCTCTATTTAAAATCCTGATTCTAACACTTTCTATCCTTGTGAATTGAGGCATGTAAAACTTTTTTGAACCTCAGTTTGCTAATAAAGTAACACTATATAAAGCACCTAGAACTGTCTGTCACGTAGTAGGTACACAATAAATGTCAGCCCTAATCCCCATCCTTCCTAGCCTTGCTTGGCACATTTTGGGTGTTCCTGGGCTCAGAATTCTCCATCCAGGGGAGTGGGAGGAAGGGATCTTGATCATATCGGGTAATGTATGACAGTCAAGCTGTATAGATGGTAAAGGTGCTTCTTAGCAAGGTAGATAATTCTCTTTCCAGCTAGATAGTTCTAAATCCACCCAATTTACTTCCTATAATCTTGTTATACCAAGAAGAATTTAGAATAGGTAGAAATTCTTCACAGCCAAACCTCTGCAGAGCTAGGGTGAAGAAGAACAGAGGGGAACTTCCCTGGCAGTCCAGTGGTTAAAACTCTACACTCCCAATGCAGGGGGCACGGGTTCGATCCCTGGTAGGGGAACTAAGATCCCTCATGGCCACATGGCAAGTACAAAAAAAAAAAAAAAAAAAGAACAGAGGGATGCTTCCGAATCTCAAGATCCAGTCTATTGTTCACCCCAGCACCTTGGGAAAGAGGATAACCATCACAGCCTCAAGGGAGCAATCACCAAATTAATCAGCAGGCTCAAAACAAGGATAAGCTTTGTATCTCCCGTAGGATTGGCGGGGGTCGGGTGGGGGGTGGGAGGGTGGCTTTGTAGAAGTAATTGCAGCCTCTCCTTATCTCTGGCCATGTGTCTATGACCATCCTATCAAGGTGGAACACACCAACAGTAGAGAGAGAAACAGCAGAGAGAGTGGGTACCTCTGTAGGGCAGGTGAATGGAAATGGAAATGCTGCCCTGGAGGAACCAGGAGCTGTCTCTCAATTTTTAAAATGCAATTGACATTCCTCTAAGCTGATCCAGTGCCTACTGTTTAAAGCTATTTTCTGACTTACTTCCTACATACGCAGAGTAAGCTGCCTATGTAAGACAACCTCAAAGGTATCCTCTACTTGACTAGATCAAAATGAGATTATAGGAGTGGCTTTTGTTTTTTTGTTTCTGAAACTTCCTATACGTATTCTGGATGACTTAGATTAATTTTTAAATGGTCACAGATCCTTCAGTCCTTATCTCAATCTGAGGGTGCAATCTGGAT
This sequence comes from Monodon monoceros, assembly GCF_005190385.1. NCBI lineage: Eukaryota > Metazoa > Chordata > Mammalia > Artiodactyla > Monodontidae > Monodon > Monodon monoceros. Next base: position 74,320,151 of record NW_021703774.1, on the reverse strand, counting down.
CCAGGGGTGGGGGCGGGGATGGAAAGGGGCAATCTTCTGCCATGACTGGGAAGCCAGGCTTTGGGGGCGGTCAGGAAGGCTGTCACACTATTTCTCTGACAAACTGGTTCAGAGCGGTTAGCCACCCAGGGAGTGGAGGAATTTATCATGAGAAGTGTGGGGAAGTTTCAAGAGGAAACAATTTACAGCTTAAACTGGTCTATTTTCAATCTCGTTGGATCCATACCCTGACTGAGGAAACACTTTTCTTTCCAGCTAAGTAGTTCTAAATTCACCTAATTTACTACCTATAATCTTGTACTAAGAAGAGTTTAGAATGGGTAGAAATTCTTCATGGCCAAACCTCTGTAGAGCTGGGATGAAGAAGGACAGAGGAATGCTTTAGAATTCCAACATTCAGCCCATTGTTCATCCCAGCATCCTGGAAAGTAGGTATTGACCAACAATTGGAGAATCAGGATGAATGAGATAGTTTCCCGATTCCTAAGGAGCAGGCAGACTCCACAAACCTGAAAGGGCAGGGCAATGTGGAGGACTTTCAGTAACCAAGAAAGAGTCCACGTGAATAAGAAAATCCTGAGTTAAGACATTCTGGATAGCCTCAGTTTCTGGTACCTTTAGTAGTCATTCAGTAAATGCCTTTTGATTGGTTGATTAATGTGTGGAAACTAAGTGGGGAAGCAAACATTAAGTGGGATGAGAACAGGCCTCAACAGAGTTCCTACTCTTGCCTCGTAGGTCACTTCCAGGCTTCTGTGGCCTGCCCATGCAGGGTGAGCTGAGCATTTCTCACGTTTGCTCAGTGAATGACACCACAAAGTCAAGTTAGGCTAAGCAATATTACTACAGGTAGTTGGCTACTTCACTTCAAAATGAACTGTCATCCCAGTCTCCACACAAAATTTCATCCCTAGATAGGGGGTCTCTCTGTAAGAGATCTTCAGAGAAGAAGAAGCTATACCCTCCCTTAGCCACTCCCTTCTGTAGTCTTCCTCCCTGTGTTTTGTTCTGGGAGAACATGGGGAGGACAGTGACTTCTACTGGGAACTCTCAGAGTGAATCCATTTTATCCTCTTCGCCTCTCACCATTACCGTTCCCCAGCTCAGTCAAAGGAAGCAGAGAGTATAGGCCCTAAACAACTGGGTGAGGGTCTAGAATGAAGGAAGATTGTGGGGAGAAGCAGGCAGAAGGCCTTGAGTGGCCCAAGAACCAGTATGATGACCAGGCACTGCAGTGAACTGGCCAGAGTGGATTCTGCAGGCAATTTACCCATTCCTTGGGGAGCAGCCAGGCAACTGTCCTCCTCTGGCAGTGCCTGTTGGGCCGGCCAGGTCGGACTGCAAGATTAACCTGCAGAGAGCAGGCAGAAGGAGGTCGGGGAGTTGAACAGCCACTGGACAGAGAGGAGCAGAGCTTGAAGGGGAGAACAGGAGAAGGCTGCTGCTGTCAGAGCACCGACTGGAAAGAGGTTTGGAGTGATGTCTGAGAGCCAGTGGTGGTGATGAGAGAATGGAAGTGGAAGTGGCATGGGGTGAGATGGGGGCAAGGACAGAGAAGACTCTATGAGGAAGTGCTAGGGGAAGGCACGGGGCTGGAAGTACTTGCTGGACTGAGAGCAAGGATTAGGCCATATAGGAGGGCAGGCTTGTGAGGACAAGGCAGGGCTGGTAAATGGGGCGTGGGGCAATACTTGGGAGACAGAAAGGGGCTTGGGGCTGAGCAGGGGCTGGGGATAGGACAGATACTTGAAGGTAGTTCAGTACTGGGAAACAGAGAAGAAGTAGAGAACACAGCCTTTGGGAGGGGGCAGGGGCTGCCGGAAACATATCATTAGTTGGGGGTGTAGATGCTTGGAGGACAAGAAAGGGCCAAGGGAAAGGACCTTGTGGGAGACAGGTTCTTGAGGAAGGCAGGGCGGGAGGGCTGCACTGCGGGAGCGGAAGAGCTAGAAAGACCGATAAAGAGAAAAGGCGACGGTGCGTGGAGATGGGACTCAGGACTTCTGTCACCACAGGGCTTGGACCCCAGCCCCATGCCCATCCTCCCAGACATTGTAGCACATACCGCCACCTGTGAGCTGGAGCAGGAGAAGATGCTCTTCATGGCCGGGGCCGGGGCCACGGGGGGACGGGGACGCGCGGAGAGCGGGGTCACAGGTTCCTGAACCCACCGGACTCGTCTGCAGCTGTGTAAGAGAGCTGTCAAAAGCAAACCAGGACCCGCCCCAGGGGGGGCCACCCCGTTCAATCAGAGGCAAGAATCCGAGGGCTGGTCTTAACACTCCGCCCCTGGCCCAGCCTCACTCCGCCGTTGCGGAGACAAAAGTCCTGCAGTCTCCGCCTGGGCTTGGTCTCAAACCTCACCCTCCCAAACCGAACCCGCCCCCAGCTCCGACCTGCTCAATCGTAAAAGGGACCTCAGGTCCCCAGACCCGGGATCCGGCTAAAACTCCTCCCCCTGCCCCGCCCCGCCCCTCCCCGCAGTTCCAGGCTGCGGCTCCACCCCAGGCCCCGCCTCAGCCCCGTCCCCCGGAGCGCAGCCGCAGGAGTCTCCCGGTGTGCACGCCTCTTAGAAACTGTCGCATTTAACCACTGGTGACGAAGATTTGATTATATCCAGAGATATTTGCCGACTTAGTTACCTCTGCTTCCTCCCCCCATTCCGCGGCCAAAAACCCGGGCACAAAGAAGGATTTGAAGAGAGCAGTTTGGAAACGGGAGGAGATTGTAGTGCCGAGCAAAGGACCGAGCGTGGATGATGCACGACCCACCGCAACGTGGAGAAAGGGGACCAGGCCTAATATCCCAACGCACCTCTACGTTAGTAAAGGGCACAGGGAGAGGAGCGATTTTTTTTATTCTAAGCATTCCCTTCCACAAAAATACGCACAAAACCGTCTTCATTATTTCCACTGCCCTTTAAATTCAGATTCTCAGCAATTCGTGCTTGAACAGTCAGTCTACCCGTCTCTCTTTTCTCCTCCCTTCAGCCAGAGAGAGCACACTCAAATGCATGTGAAAGCCTACAGGATAAAGGTCAGAGTTCTTAACGTAGTTTACTAGGCTCATCTGGAGCTGCACTCTGCCTGTTCAAGTCTCATCTCTCACTACTTTCACAAACAGCCTAATGCTCAGGCTGCTCCAATCTACTACAGTTCCCTTCCCGACTGGTGATTAATCCTCCCTGGAATGCCTCCTCTCACACTTGGTGGCCCCTCAAGACTTTTTTTTTTTTTTTCCTGTAAACTTTTAAAGTCCCTCCAACCTCACCTAAAAAAGTGTGCCTCTTGTGTGCGACACATTTCTAATACTGATATTTCGTCTAGCAACCAGCTCTCTGTATTTTCCATTATATGTTTACATGTTTGTTTCCCCTACTAGACTGGGCTCTTTGATGGTAGGAGTTGCATTTTATATTATTCAAATTGCCTAGCACATATTAGGTGCTTAATGTCTGATGAGTGAATGAACAAAAGAATGAATAAAGGAACAAAGGAGCAACGATGAGAAGAAAGCAACACCTGTGTGTCTGAGGAGAGCCTGGTGTTTCTACAGTTGCTTCTCAAACTGGCTCTGCTTCAAAGGAAGAAAGAGGTAACAGGCTTTTTGAAGAACAGGTTGGGGTTAGAGAAAGTCCCATTCTGGCGCTGAGGAAGAGAGAAGACAGGGATCTCTAGGTGGAGAAAAATATTAAAAGTGCTTTTTTAATCATGTGGAGAGAGAATTAGATGAACCAGTCCTCAAGGATACCCATCTCCCTTTGCAGGCTGACTGGGGATAAAGAGGGGAAATCTGTCAACATAACCATGGCCTCAGTCCTTGCCCCAGAAACAAGTGTGCTGCATAAATGTTGATCAAACTATAGCCTATATGAATTGTACTAAGGGCCACCATGGATCCTCCTGCCACAAAATAACTGACCAGCTTGGCACAGAATGGTTGTCCCAGCCTAATAGGCCAGGTAACTATAACAATAGTTACCATTTATTAAGTACTTACTATATGTTCACTTTACTTGAATCATCTCATTTAGTCCTCACAACCCTAATAAGTTGAAAGTCAAGAAAGTCAAGACATCGAGAAGTTAAATCTGTTCAAGGTCAAGCAGGATTTAAGTGGTAGAGCTTAGATTTAAACCCAAGTCTGTCTTCATTCTTAACCACTGCTCTACACAGCTTTTTATCTGAGCCTCAGGGTAGTTATGACTTGCCCAAAGCCACTTAGCTCATAAATGGCAGACCTGGGATTTCGGTATAGGCCTATGTGTTTACCAAACCTACACATTTACACTCTACGCTCATTTAAGTAGGTGAGGATTGCAGGAGGCTAGAGTACATCTCCAGTGGGAGAGTCACAGAAAACATTTCAAATACTTCATAACCTTGCCTTCCAGGGACTCAATTGTATAAGGTCTCAAGGTAAACCGAGACTCCACCTCTCACCGTTTGTGAGCAGTCTATATCCCAGGGAACTCAAAGAGAGCCAGAAGTCATTTGACACTGAACTTTATTTGTTCTGACCATCTGATATACTGTCTACCCTGCTAGGAAACAGAGACAATGCTGTCTGCAAAAGGCCAGAGACATGCCAAAATAAACACTGTGACCAGATCTCAAGAACAGCCCTGGAGGACAGAGTCTGTGGCGGCTAGTCAACTGCGCAATCGGGTCCCCTCTCTTCTCAGCTCTGAATGGGTGCTGATTCTTCAAATGGCTGTCAGAGCTGCCCTCTGGAGACCAGTAACTAACTTTGGTGTCCAAAGTCTTGATTACAGAGAACTGTATGTTACCCAGTTGTCAATGAGAATCCACTTCTTTTTACTGGCCATGACCAAAAAATGGGAGTCAGGTGGTGGGGTGGTCCAGAGATAGAAACTAACTTGAGAATTTCCAGTAAACATCAAGCAAGGGCTGTCCAACTGATTGTACCAGAGAAGCCCTACAAGGTATGACTGGAGATGCCCCAGAAACATTTCCTAGGAGCTATTTGTGCTATATAAACAGTGCCAAGTAAGTAAGGGCTTGCTTCCCAGAGACCTCTTGCAACCTACTTCAGCTTCTTCCTTAATTCAGACCCCATGGGGCTGCTGCTTCCCAAATCTAGTAAGGTGAAAGGGTTTCCCACCATCAACTCCCTTCTCTCTAGTTTCTGTAAGGAGGCTCCAAGGAGTGCTCATGAGTGTGTGAGGCCTGAGAGAGGAGAAGACTGCCTAGGGTATCCAGTCTTCTCTGTTATTCCAGCTCTAGCCACGTGGGGGCCCCTGGCTCCAGAGAATCGGGCACCCAGCTCTGGCTTTGCTCCCAGGGAAGGCTGGAGAGTTGGGAAACCCTTGCCCAGAAGGCCTGGGGCAGCTCCGTTTCACCAGCACCTGAGGGCGGGCGAGTGCACCACGAAAGTCTCAGGTTTCAGGGGGATGGCAGTTGCCTGTCTAAAGGCTTCTCTGTTCCTTGGAATTGTACAGAATGTCTCTTGTGGCTTTTCCTCCTCCCTCCTTTTTTCCTGTTGACTCTCCCCATCCGGCCCTCTGAATCACCAGACTCCACAGGAAAGCAGCAGATGTTGACTTTACTTCGTTCAAGCCAACGTCAGCTCTCTCCTGTGGAGTGGGGAGAAGGCAGGAAGGTGAGAGGTGGGAAATGGAGGAAGATAACCCTCGTCCTTTCCAAATTGTGAGGGAGGATGTAGAGGGAAACTGAAAGAAGTCAGGGACCTAGGCAAAAAATTCTTAATTCCCGGGGATGGGGAAAAAAGGACCCTACACTAAGGTCCCAGTGTTGGCTCTGGAACCAGGATGGTAAGGAGGGAAGCACAGGGTGGGAGTGTTTAGTGCCAGCCCTTCTCGTCTGAGGTAAGGCCTCATCCCTTGCCAGCAGCATCCTCATGACTCAAAGGTCAAGTCAGGCTGCAGGTCTGGGGAGATAGTCCAGAGGCTTCTTCCTGTCCCATCTGAGCCCCCAAACCTCTGCTGTTATGCAAGTCTTTTGGAGAAGCTGCCAGGGAGGACTTTCTAGGGCTTTATTCTACATTCATTGCTCCAATTTCTCTTCTCTTTTTTCTTCCTCAGGGATTTTCTTACGGGCAAAGAAGCCAAGCTGTAGGGAAAGAGATAAGAGTCTTCACCAAATGCCCTGCCTGGGGACCCGGCCAACAGCCCTCAGATGTATCTGAAGTCTTCAATTTTGTTCTGCTTCCAAAACTGAGATTCAAATTTATTTTATTTGGCTTAGTTTAATTCAACCAACATTTGTGGAGGAAAGTGAAGGAGATCTGGGCATGACACCCACAGCCTGCTTAGCTGCCCAGCACAAATCCGGTTCTCCCGGCTATAATCAAGGATTCCTTAATTCATGAGCACCATGCCCCGTACTCCCCACGACAGCAGTGCTTACCTTCCAAAGGCAGAAGACAAGGAGAGCAAGCAGAAGCAGCCCTCCCAGGACACTGCCAATGAGGATCCACAGGGAGATGAGGACAGGGCGGGACTGAATTACCTCCAGGAGGCTCTGCATAGGAAGGAGAGTTGTTTTTTATTTGCACCGTTTTGCCCAGCTAGCCTCACCCAACATTGTAGCAAAGCCAGCCGCAAAATAGAAGACTAAAAGGAAAGAGACTGAGGTAGGAATGGAGGCAGTGGGACCCCACCATTCTGATTTATCACTTGACTCCCTGACTGCTGCCTAATGAAGACACCTCTGTTCTGAAAAATCTCACAGGTGCCCTTAGGCCACTGCCACTCTCACTAGTTCCACAGTTCTCAGACTCAGTCTCCAGCCCCACCTCACTCCAACGGGAGGCTTCAGTCAGCTGTAGGACACTGCCCTCCTCAGTTCCCAGCTCGAAGGTGCTGACCACTGTCAGAGACTTGAATTTGGCCTGTGAATGGAAAGACATTTAAAGTGAGCCATCATCTGAACTGGGAGATTGGGATTGATTAATATATGTATAAAAAAGATAACTAATAAGAATCTGCTGTATAAAAAAATAAATTTTAAAAAAAATTAAAAAAAAATAAAGTGAGCCATCATCAGGTGGTGATAAGGCTCTCAGAACCCTAATGGCAAAGATGAGGCTGAGGGGCACAACTTCCAGGATGTTCAAAACCAGAGGAAAAGGTTGGAGACTGATGGGGAAAGAAAAGAAGGGTAACAGATGGAAAGCCTATGGCCCTTCACATACTCTGTTTGCTCTACCTGAAATGCATTCAACTCCTCTTTCTTTGGCTAACTCCTACCCTTCCTTTAGATGTCATCCCCTCTGGGAAGTAGGAAAGTGTTCCCTCCTAACCCCCATCACCCTGGATCAGGTTATAATAGTGTTTACTTCTCTGTCTTTCACCTCTGAACTATAAGATCCTTGAGGTCAAGGGTTGTGTGTTAGTAATTTATGTGTCCCTAGTTTCTCAATAAATCTTTGTTAAAAGAATAAATAAATGGATGAAAAAAGGATACCAAAGAGAGATAAGGAGAGAACCAGAGTTAGGGAAGGATGGCCTGTCAGACTTAACTTCCCTGAAAGATGCCTACATCCCAGGGATCTTGTGTAATTCAAAGTATACGGAACATGGGAAAGCACAATATAAACCCCTAGTACTAAACAGCTGTTATAATTAAGAGGTCATTTCCCTGCTCAGGAACTCACATGTCTCCTGATTGCCTGTCATATTAGGTTCTATTTCATCTTCCTGGCTTTAAAGATCTTTGATAATCTAGATCTCTTTCACTATACAATATCACTTCCCACTACCCTCCATGCTTACCCTGCATGTAATATCAACTATTTACTCATTCATTTAATAAAAATGTATTAAATCACTACAATGAGTTAGGCATGGTGCTAAATGTTGGGGATATTCTCCTCAGTGTCTACCTAATAGAGGGCTTTTTATATAGCAGGCATTTGATGGGTTGATTGAATTTAGGTATCCTATAAATGTTGGTTGGGGCTTCCCTGGTGGCACAGTGGTTGAGAGTCCACCTGCTGATGCAGGGGACACGGGTTCGTGCCCCAGTCCGGGAAGATCCCACATGCCGCGGAGCAGCTGGGCCCGTGAGCCATGGCCGCTGAGCCTGCACGTCCGGAGCCTGTGCTTAGCAACGGGAGAGGCCACAACAGTGAGAGGCCCGCATAATGTCGGTTGATTATTGATATAACACTAAGAGATGATAAATGGAGGAAAATACAAGAACAGTAACTAGCTTCTAGTGAGTTCATCTCATTATTCACTTAGTCTTTACAACAACCCTATGAAGTAGGTCTTTTCTTCCCCATTTTAGAGATGAGGAGAAAGAAACTTAGAAAAATTAAATAACTTTGTGAGTAGGAGGCAAAGCTCGAACTTGAACATGAGTCTGTCTACCGGAAAAGGCTATGCTAAAGTCCCAGATAGGAGCAGCAGGGGAAAGCAGTGGAAAAGGAAAAGTTTACCCTTCGGAAAAATTCATTGTGAACCAGCCTCAGTAGTCCAACAGAGACCTCAGTCCCCTTTGCCAGTCGCCCAAGGTGGCACCTCATGACCTGACACCGGGAGTTGTTCCCATTCTACCAGAAGAGAGAGACACATCAGGACGCTGGGGTGGAAATATCCCTCACTCCCCACTCTACCCTCCAGCCCAAGGCTCCAAACTCTACTGCTCCCCCCCTGCATTCCCACTCTGTACCCCTTCTTCACCCTCTTGTGACTCATACCAGCCAGCTTGTGTGCTGAAGCTCCTCTGGATGCACAGGGGGCTCTGGGGGCTCAGTCAGGTTCTGCACTGTGCAGCTTGCCTAGAGGAAGATCCAACTTGAGGGACCCTCTTGATGGTGAGAGGCCGGCCACTCCAGGCTGAGCAGGAGCACACCACCCACACTCTTGTAGTTCTTCCCTGGGTGATCCCTTTCTTTCTTCTCAACGAAGCGACATATGTGAAAGAAAGGCGCCCCCAGGGAGGGAGGAGCCCTGAGAGCAGTGACCCAGGATGCTGGGAGCTGGGTGAGTCCACCAAATCAAGATGGCAGGGTTCCATACGCCCCTAGCCCAGACTCACATTGTTAGTGATGACTTGAGACAGTGACAGGAAGTAATTGCCCCCATGGGCCACAGCTGGAAGGAGGGCTGAGATGATGAGGCCACTGACCACATAGCAGCCAAGGTTCTGAACCTAAAAGGAGGATTGGAAATGGGAAGAGGTGAGAGACAGAGAAAGACTCTTCCTCATCTGTTCCCCTTTACCCTCAATACCACTGAAATCTAAGAGAGACTCCTCCCATCCTTTTCCCAGGAACTCCTCCCCCTCCCTCTGCTTATGCCAAGGTCCCCTCCAGCTTCTCACCCTAAGAGTGGTTTTGAATTCAGGGCCAGGGCCCACTGGGAGGGTCCCATATGGGTGAACCTCATAGCGGTGCAGAGTGGACTCACTGCGTGGACACCAAGTCAGGAAGCACATGGTCACAGCCATGACACAGACACAGGGGCACATGATCAGCACACAGACATGGATTCAGGGAAGGTAGGGCCAGCACATGGATAAAGAGATGGGGGTACATAGAGAAGACAGAAATGAGACATGACATAGACTTGGTACAAACTTTATGGCCACACCCCATATCCCATCACACCAGCTCCAACCCCCAGGGCCCAGCAAAGCCCTACAACTAGGATGCATAAGTACTATACCTAAGAAAGAAAGATGCTTAAGAGAAGCTTCAGCATGAGTGGGACTGAGGGCAAAAAGACAGAGCAGCCCTAAGGGTTTGGTGTTTGGGAACACTGAAGCACATGGAGGGAGAGGGGGGAAACATAAAGAGTATGAGTCTGGGGTCAGAATGGGGTCTCAGTGGGGGGCTGAGCCATACCTAGAGAATAGGAGGTGAGGCTCATACTGGATGTAGGCTGAGGTCTGGGCTGTGTTATCATGAAGCGTGCCATTTCTCTCCAGGCTATTGCTGTAGGGTCAGGGGGAGAGGCTCGCATCCCAGCCCTGTCTCAGACACCCCTCTCTAGAGTAAAGGAGTCACGCTGTTTCCACCCCTGCTCCCACCCGCACACCACCACCACCAAGACTCAACAGGAGAGGCCTGGGAGGAAATGCCCATTGTTCTCACCTGGTGGCAGTCAGACTCACAAGGACCTGGCTCAGGAGGAAGGAGCAGCTAAACTCAAACTCTAGCAGAAAGGTCACCTGGGGGAGAGGGACATGGTAGATTTCTCCTCATGGGACAATACAGAGGAACAGGAGCCCTTGTGTGCCTCCTTTCCTAAACTCCCAGGCCCTGCAGATTCCAGCCCCTGATCTCTCAGAGGCCCTTTCTCATCCTGGGCCCCAACTCACCTTGGCTCCAGCCTGGAAGACAGGATGCCCCACGCTGCAGAGGCGGGCATGAGGGGAAGGGGCTGCACACTCCACCTTCACTGGGCCGTCCCCCTGAGAGCAGAGGAAGCGGGTGGAGGCTAAGGTGGGGCTGCAACTGCCCTCTTGCCTGCAGCCTCTAAACACAGCAAGCCTTTCCCTAGGGCCCCTCACAGACAATACCCCAATTGTCCTCCTCCCAAATTCCCTCCCCCAAGGGCACCTGAGGAGTAAAACTGGATAGGTGAAGGTTTCTGGAGAAGTTGAGACTCAGGCTAGTGTTGTAGGCATTTTCCTTCCTGTTCTTCAGAGTTGCTGACACCAGCACTTTCCGCCGACCACCTCGAACCACGAATGGGTCCTTCCTAGGAGTCGTGGATAAAAGAGAGACCAGAGTTGAAGGAGCGCCAGAAGCCTCGCTTCTGTCTTCCTGGGCAAGAAACAACCCTTCATCTCCCTTCAAGTCCCTTCTGATCTGTCTCAGGTCACCCCCATTTGGCCAGTTCATGTCCATCCCACCTGGAGCCTCTGATGTTCATATTAGCTCGAAGTACCAGATCTGTGACACATTCATTGTCAGGGCCACAGTCCTTCGAGAAGGGGACCTAGAGGAGAGAGAAGGGGCTGAGGGCTGAGAGGAAGGTGTGGGAGAAAGGAATGGGATTGAGGGAAAAGTGAAAAGAGTGGGTGCCCAAGTTAGATTTCACTGTGATCTCATGTCTCCTCCCTCCACTTTCTCTTGAATTCACTGAGAAGGGCAGTGTTGGGACCCAGGGCAGGGCAGGGCAGGGCTTGGCACTTCTGACCAGCTTTCGTATGGAGGTAGGTGAGCCCTCATCCAGCACAGGCCCTGGCTTTGTGGTGTTGTCCAAAGCAAAGGTCACAGTCAAGGCCACTGGCCGGAGGTAATCTGATGTATCCTAAGAGAAACCAGAGTCAAGGATCATGGGGAGCCAGGATTAGGGATACGACCCAGGAATCCTAGCAGAATGTGATAATTATGGTGATATTTACTGAGCACTTTCTGTGTGCTGGGCACTGTCCTAAGGTTTTATCAATACTATTACATTTAATTCTAAGACAGCTAACTCCTAACTCCTATTTTGTAGTTGTTATTATCATCCCCCCTTTTCAGGCAAGGAAACTAAGGTTTGCAGGTTATATGAGTTCCCAGAATTCACAGGTGGTAAACGGCAGAGCAGGATTCAAACCCAGATCAGCCTGACTCCACAGTCTGATCTTTCTCACTTTGCTGACTCTGGCTTTCTTGCCGATCCAGCAGAAAGTCCTCCCTCTGATCCAGCCTTCTTCTCACTCCCAGGCCCTGATGCAAAGCAGTTCCTGCCCCCTCCTCACCAGCACATGGAAGTGCAGCGGCTCACAAGTGATAGTCCCCACACTGAGCCGGAGCCGCCGAGGGGACAGCCTCTGGCCAGAGCCGTCAAATGCTGCACGGGCCCCAGCTGTCCACTCATCCAGCGATGCTGTGAACCGCACATCTGAATGGGGCAGGCAAGAGTGCAGGTGGAGTGGGGTCCCAAGACCATGGCAGGCAAGGGGTTGAGAGCTGCCTAGCATGCACTCTAGTCACTCACGGAATTGGCGATCCCAGCGACCGGGAGTGCGGGAGGTCACTTGGAAGCAAAGGGCTGCGGATAAGCAGGCTGCCTCCTGGCTGCGTCGCTTGCAGTCCCTCTGAACCACACTGATGGCCGGCGGGGTCACATCCAGTGAAGGGGCCAGGTGGACAATGGGCCGGGAGCTGGGAACAGGGTGGGAAAGAAAGTCTAGCAGAGGGAAGAAAACCCTTTGAGAAAGGCAGTCCCCAGTGTCTGCCTCCCTGAGGTCAAAGGAAAGAATAAGGAGCTAGGGGACACATGTGTCCGCCTCCCCTGAACCTTCTGACAGAAGTAAGATAACAGCTAACATTTTTTTTAATTAATTTATTTTTATTTTTGGCTGCCTGGGTCTTCACTGCTGCGTGTGGCCTTTCTCTCTAGCTGCGGCGAGCAGGGACTACTCTTGGCCTTGGTGCATGGGCTTCTCATTGCGGTGGCCTCTCCCATTGCAGAGCATGGGTTCTAGGTGTGTGGGTTTCAGTAGTTGTGGTACGCGGGCTCAGCAGTTGTGGTGCATGGGCTTAGTTGCTCCGCGGCATGTGGGATCCTCCTGTACCAGGGATCGAACCCTTGCCCCCTGCATTGGCAGGCGGATTCTTAACCACTGCACCACCAGGCAAGTCCCAATAGCTAACATTTAATCAGCACTTGCCGTGTGCTAGGCACTGTGTTTAGATCTTTTCACAGATTATAGCGTTTAATCCTCACAACAAACCTCTAAGGCAGGTACGATTATTATTCCCATTTTATAAACTAGGAAACGGAGGCACAGAGTAAGTTGATCAAGAAAGCCAAATGTAACTTTGTGATTCCAAAGCCCTTGCTTTTAACAGCTATGCCATGCTGTCTACTGCTACCTGAGCTGGGGCCACTCACCTGAGCAGGATGGCTGCCCCTTGGGCACCCACAGCAACATCTACCAGGTCATCTCCATCCAGATCTAACCGGCCATCCACACTTCGGCCAAAGTAGCTGAGGGCCTGTGGCATGGAGACAGCAGCAATCCGCTGAGAGGGAGAGAGGAGACACTGAGCAGAGACTCACACAACTGGTTTCCCAGGCCTCCCACCTGGCTTTTTCTAATTCTCCCCTCAGGCATGAGGAGGAATGAGAGAAACTTGCCTGTGTTCAGGAGTCTCTAGTATACAGCAACATGTTTCCTACCCCACCGCCTCACCTTTTTGACTACTGATAAAAAAGGCACTTGTTCAGTTTGGGTCTCAAGCCCAGGGGAGCAATGATAACCAAAGGGTGCACCTCCTTTCCCCTTCCTCCCACCATGCCCCTGCCTCGTCGGGGCACTCCTGACCTGGGCAGGACAGGGCTTGACTCCACTCTGGGTCCCGTGATAGAGGTACAGTGCTCCACGGTGCCCATCCTCCAGGGGTGCTCCCATAGCCACATCAGCAAAACCATCTTGGTTCAGATCAGGAAGGGCAGCCATGGCAAAGCCAAACCGAGCATCCTGCGGGGGTTCTGGCTGAAGTGTTCCCTGGAGTGTCAGCAAGGACTGCTGGTGGAGGTGAGGAGAAGGCAGAAGATGCTGATTTGACAGTCCCAACCTCTCAGCCAGCCCTCAAATGTGTGTGCCTTCCCTCACTCCCTTTGCCCCCCACAGACAAGTTCTAGGGTATCCCAGCAAGTCTCACCTGGCCCACCAGATACACATAAACACGTCCTGTCTCCTTGTTCTGGGGCCCCAGGAACATGGGGGCAGCCACAAGCAAGACGTCAGTTGTTCCATCCCCATCCGTATCCAATGGGCAGAGCTCACTGCCAAAGTACGAGCCAATCTGGAGAGCGGTGGGTAGTGGTGACCCCAGAGGAAAGGGAAGGCAAGATTATGGACAAGTGGGAAGCACCTGCCAATCTGGTCCTCACATCCCTGACAGACTCTGCCAACCAGAATTCAACACAGACTTTTAAGGCCCCTCTCTTGTCCCTTCACTCTCTTCCCCCCACAGCCTGAAGGTCCCTCAGGAGCCAAGGGTCTCACCCTCCCTTGAATGCCCTACCTGCTCCCCCTGGAGGCTCTGGGCGACCCTCACAGCCCCATCTTTCTTAAGCTGGAAGGCGATGACCTTTCCTCGATGTCTAAACCGAGGAGCTCCTGAGAGAAAGAGGCGGTGTCCACCCCGCAAAAGCATGGAGGAAACTGAGTAACCTAGAAGTGGACAAGGAATCGGGGGTGAAAGGGAAAGAAGATGGGGTCAGAGTAGGAGGTTTCCCTAAAGGCACAGAAGGGGGTCCCAAAGGAAGGTAGCAGGAGATCAGTGAGAAACTGCATGAGTTAAGAGTGAGTACCTTATACCCTCCATCCCACCCTCCGCACTGAGGAAGCATTTTTTTTTCCCCCTCCACCGTCTAATCCTTTGCAGCTCTCTGCTACTCACCCAGGTAGGCTGCATGGTTCTGCAACGCAGGGGGGAACTCATCTTCCAGGGCCGTCCGTGGCGGGAAGAGGCGGCGACCTTCTTCAAGCCATAACACTGAGCCCCCCCAGTCATAAGCCCCTACCATCCCGAAGAGAATCCCATCCTGTAGGGCAGAACCAGATGGGGTCGCTGAAAAGACAGTGGGGAATAAGAAGAAAAAGCTCTCCAGGAGTGAGAGGGTCACTGAGGGCATGCTGGGGTCAGTTGGTGAGGTATAGGAAGGTCAGCATGGACATCGGTTAAAGGAGGAATCCAGAAGAGCCCTGGGGTTGAAGCTGTCTGAGTTAGAGGCTGGAAGGAGTCAGATGTTGAGAGGGGTCAGAGTCTGTCCAACCTTTAGCCGATGAGTAGAGAAACCAATCTGAGACATTTCCAGCCCAAAGGAGCTTTCATTTTCTCCGTGGGACCCTTGAGTGTGAGAAAACATCATAAGGCAATATAAGGGAAGACCGTTTCCCCTTTGACCTTCTGAACTTATTCCAGAAGACCACCTATACCCCAGAACTCCCCCTACCCTGTCCTCTGTTTCTCCAGGGTAATCATTACCCTCAAGGCCAAAAATCCGGTCCCCTAATGCATCCACAATGTCAGTCAGTGCTGCTTCATCTGTGACATTGAAGAAGAATCTCTCGTCTGGATCACTGGCAATAGCTCTGATTTCCCGCAGGAAAGTGCTGGGGTCTCGCTGCCGCCGGAGGTAGTGACCAAGGACCTGGGGTCAGGAGATAAAGGTGGGGTCTGCTAGCTGTGTGCTGTGAGATGGTAAAGCTGTACAGGACACAGCCAACTAAAGAGAAGAAAGGGAATACGGCTGATGTCTGGGAAGTGGTCAATGCCCGTTTTCCTTAAGTTCCCAGTCCTCAGTGTCACCCCCCCCAATCCCTTCTATCATTCCAGATCCAGAGCTGTTCTCACCGCAATCCCATAGCGTGTCACTCTGCCAGCTTCGCAGGCCTTTAGTGCTGTAGGAAGTTCCTCTCCATCATGTGACTCTCCATCAGTGACAACCACCAGTAGCCTGGCAGCCTCTGGTCGGCCCCCACGGGACTGACTGAATCCTTCTGTGCTGAGAAGAGAGAGAAAGGAGTGAGGTGTGATCAGACGTGTGCAGATAGATACACATACACACAGTACTTAACACTGTCAGCAGTTCACCGAGGCCAGGCCTCTTGCCTTTTAGCCCATTTCCCCAACTGTCTAGCGCAGAGACTGGCATACAGTAAGAGCTCAAACGTCTGAATGTCATAGAACATATAGAGCAGCATATCATCAATGCAAGTAAGTATAAAATCCATTCACTCATAGATTCATTCAGCAAATATTGTATTTAGGAGGACAAATATTAAGGGAACGTAGAATAAAGGAGAATGGTCAGGTCAGAGGAGTCTTCCCAGAGATGAGTTTTGTCACATTTGGAAAATGGGCTAGGACATGAGTGGTGGAAAACCCGAGGGCCAAGAGCAAAGTGGGAGTGGAGGTATATAGACAGACAGAATTCTGTCTGCAGAGATAAATAAAGCAGAAACATGGAGAGACACAGACACAGACAATTTGTAGAAATGCAATGAGTGCGATGACAGCCAATTTAGCCTTCCCCCACCTACATTAGCGTGCAAAAAAAAAATAAGCTGGCAAGACATCTTGGGATGTACACACTGCACTCCAAAGCCTCCCCTAACCCTTCTGGCTTCCCACACCCCCCTTCCCAGTGCCTCACCAGGCCATCATTATTGCTTGAGCAGTCTTTGTTTCTCGTCCCTCCCGCCGGCTCAGGTTCCTTGCTGCTCTCACCACTTCTTCTTTGGTTCGGAAATCTCCCAGGGACCACTCATGTACAGAGCTCTCCCCATACTGTACCAGTCCCACCTGAGAATAAAGTGTGCACTCTAATGGAGTGTGTGTATGGGGGTGGGGGGTGGAGAAGGTATGCGAGGGAGGGGAGACGAGCACCTGGATACTACTGAAGATGCTACCTACGTTTATCTCCTCTCTCCCTGTCTCTCCCCCTCCAAGCCCTTCCATGTTGCCTTCTCTTACCTGTATCTGCTCCGGGTCAATAAATAATCTCCCTACTAGTCTTCGCAGGAAGGTCTGAACTTCAGACCAGGGGTAGATGCTGTTGGAGCCATCCAACACAATGACGACATCCATGTATGTGGGACAGCCTAGGAGGAGGGGTATGGTGATGGGGAACAGAGGGGTAAAGGACATTGGGCATGGGGACAACAAGGGAAGAGGTCACAGGAGGGCACATTTAATTCAAACATTTATTAGGCACTTTTACATATATGGAAGATAGTGTGCCAGGTCCTGGGTAAATATAAAAACGAATAAAAGAGAAGATGGGCATATATACAATTGACTAAAAAAACAAAGAAGAAGGAATCAAACGCTAGTAGAAACATAGCACCACTCTATGATGTGAGAGAAAAAAGGAGGGTCAGTCCTGATGGTGGAGAATCAAAGGAGGCAGCGACTGAGAAGATACTGAAGGCTGGAGATGTTTGAGGAGAGGAGACAAAACAGGAAGGCATTCGGGTGGAGAACACTTTAAACAAAAAGAGATGGAGGTATAAAAATAGATGACACATAGGAGAATGGTGAGGTGAAGGCTATAGCCAAGGTGCAGGGTATGAAGGGATATAGTGAGAGCTGAGTTTTTGAAGTTGATTAAGTCAGTTCATGGAGTCTTGACGACCTGGTAAAGAGTCTGAATTCTCATCTGTTAGGAAACATGGAGCTTTTGTGGACATGTTAGGTAGCAGTGAGGATAAGCCATGCAGTTCCCCTGTCAAGCATCACACCCTGTGGCCCCATCTTTTTCCCACCCTGCACCCCATTCTAGGGGCTGAGTCCTCAGGCCCTTCTCCTGGCTCACGTTGTACAGTGGGTGCCAGGCTTCCCTGGGGCCGGAACGAAGCATCTACACGGGCACATATCCCAGAACTGAAGACAGATGAGCCACAAGCACGAGACCAGAGAGGGGCACAAGCCTGGGGATGGGTAGAGGAAAGAGTTACTCCCAGGCTTGGGAGGGCACCCTCAGAACACGCTCTTTGTCAAAAGAGGCATTGAGACCACTCCCCAAGACCCCCCTCCTTGCTTTCTAGGGTTTTTAACTCCTTGACCCCTCCACATAGACCAGTTTCCCTTATCATACCACCCTTTTCTCTACCACAAACCGTCAGAGACCCCGCCACCACCCTTTCCTCAGCTTACCATGAATCCCCCATCACCAACTGTCTCCAGTAGAGACATCCCCAGGTGCATATTCACAGCAGGACGAGATGAATTTCCCAGTGGATAGTCACCTGGTTGGAGTGGAGTGGAAGAGCATGAGACCATGGGGTCACAGATGGGGTGACTGAGTTCAGGATGATTTTGGAAGAGGATGAGAAGAGGTCCGGATCAAGTCAGGAAGAGGAGTACATGGGATATGGAGGTAAAGAAGTAAGGTGTGATATCACTCGTATGTGGAGTCTAACTTTTTTTAATGTTATCTATGAACTTATTTACAAAACAGAAACAGACTCACAGATTTTGAAAACAAACTTATGGCTACCAAAGGGGAAACATGGAGGGGGGAGGGATAAATTAGGAGCTTGGGATTAACATACACACACTACTATATATAAAATAGATAATCAACAAGGACCTACTGTATAGCACAGGGAACTCTACTCAGTATTCTATAATAACCTATATGGGAAAAGAATCTGAAAAAGAATGAATATATGTATATGTATAACTAAATCACTTTGCTGTACACCTGAAACTAACACAACATTGTAAATCAACTATGCTCCAAAACACTTAAAAACAAAAAAAAAAAGTGAGGTGTAAGGGGTCAAAGCTACTAGTGTATCAAGGTTAGGGGTTAGGAGTGGAAGAGTGACGAGTCTTCTTACCCAAGTGGCCCTTGGCACATGGGGCATTGTGGGAGCCCCCTACAGGGCAGCGATAAACATCCCCCCTTCGGTCGCCTGAAGGCCCATCCCAGGGCGCACCCACCAACATCCTGGGAGGAGGAAATGAATACAAGCATAGCGTAAATATGACACTTGAGATAGGCCAGAGGGAAAGGGCATGGTGACGGCAAGTCTAGAGCCCCAGCCATTTCCAAAAAACCAGATTAGTTTATATTTCCATCTACCTTGCCTCCCCTTTAACAGCTCTATCACAGTCCCAATCCCACGGCCCCCTGGTTTCCTCCTCACCATCGGCGTCCACCCCCAACATGTTGTAAGACACTGTATCCAAATTCAGCCTCCGGTGGCCCTGGAAATAGGCGTGGGTGATGCACGTCCAGGTTAAAGGGGGAGCAGAGACCTGGGGGGCCAGGATCATAAGGTTAGCAGGAATCAGCCAGAGAACCTAATGAATGCCCAGAGGTACAACCAGAGAGAAACCGTGGAGGGAACTTTTTGATCTCAGCCTATCTCCCTTCTTTTTACTCATAAGCTGCCCTGGACTCTGTGAATGTCATATACTCCAAGCAAGGATGATTTTCTTCCTGTGTTTGGGTCCAGATGTCTAACCTGTGGCCCTCTGCCATGCTGTTGCACAGATGTATTTCCATTCCTATCCCCCAAATTTCATTTACAGACATGTCTGGAAGGGTCAAGTTCCCCTTTTCTACATCATTCCTCCTACACATCCTCCTCTCCAAGCTGTGAGGGTCAAAAGAGGGAGAAGGCCTTTCTGCAGCCCCAGAACAACTATTCCTTACAAATTCTCCCCAAACCCAGGACCATAGGGAAAACAAGAGGAGGTTAGTGAACACTGCATGTCTGGGTCTCTTCTTCTCTTCCTGTCTCTTCTTGACTCCCAGTATCATTGTTACACTCTCACTCTCTTTCTCCAATGTCTAGGTCTCTGGCTGATTCCAGCCCTGGAAACCTCAGTGGTAATTAACTGGGTGGAGCCACTTGCCTACATCCATGGTTTGCCATACATCCTTTCCAAGGGTCCCATCACTCCCAAAGTTTCTCACGATCCACTTCCTTTGTAATTCATCCCCCCTCCCAACTGCCCCCTGCCTACTTGCATTTCTTCCTTAACTCTCAGCCCACTCTAAAGACCCCCTCAATCATGTTCTTGCTGACTCTTCCCTCCCAACCCCAATCTGTTTAAAATCAGAGCTGGTATTTTAGGAAACGAAGATTACAGGGCACTGATGAGGAAAAATTCCAGGCCTCTTGTCCCTCCCATGGTTCTTTCCCTGTGACTTGTTCCTTCAGGTAACCCCCACTCAGGCCACCCCACCACCACTTTCACCAATGGCTATAGCTCTGTCTCAAACCAAGCTCATTTTCAGAAAAGTGTTTTGTATGTGAGCCTTTTTGCATCCAGGAAACTGGCAAGGCTGTATGACCAGGAACTGTAGCACATTGGTTAGATAAACCCAGAGTTCTGACCACACAGTTAGTCAGTTATGTCTCAGGAACCCAGAGACCACCAAGGGCAGGGAGAAGTAGGGAGGGGGATAATAGTAATCAGACTAGCCATGTGGAAGTTCACATCATGTTTCTTTTTGGTCGCCTCACTCTTCCAGGGCTTAGGACAAGGTTTTATTTAATTGGACACAAATATTACACAAGGCACTGGACAGCTTCAGCCCTTGCCAGGCAGTCATATGTGTGGGCAAAAGAATGCAAACCCATGCGCATGTGTACACACACACCACACACACACACACACATATACACACACACACACACGAAACATAGAATCAGTTAACCTCTTAACCTAACTCCCAAAGAATTTTAACCATAAAGATCCCAATGCTAAACAATCCATATATCTTTCGTTCCCACCAGAAACCAAGACGTTAACCTCCCTCACCTGTCAGGAACATCAGGGGCAAGAACAGGTGGGGGATGAGGGGGAACTCCATGTCTGGATGTTCTCTGTCTGCGTGAGAAGTCCTCTGTGCCTCTGTCCCTCTCCTTCTCTGTTTTCTGTACTTTCCCTCCTATCCTGCCCCCTCCCACTGGCAGCTAAAAATAAAGTTGCAAGGAATGGGAGGAGTAATGGTGGGGAAGTGTGGGGAGCCCCAGACCAAGGAAAGGAGGAATGAGCGATTTTAGTGTATTTCTCTGCCTTGGTGCTGCCCCCTGGAGGCATCATCTCAGTATCCAAAGAGAACACAATTCTTGACTTTCTGTCCTTTCTTTCTCTTCCTCTTTTTTCTATCCTTTGTTGTTGCCTAGCAATAATGCTTTCCTCAGGTTTGGAATAGAAGGTAGGAGTGGGAGATAGATTCTTTTTACCTCCCAACCTTATTTATCTCAACCTGGAATATGGAAAATGAAAGAGCTGATAACAGTGATATCATTTCCCCACCTACTCAGAGTCCCAACATGTGAAGACACAGCCCACCCACAAACCAAGACTTACCATCTCCATTCCACTTAGTTCTGTTTGTGACTCTTAGCCTATGCTGCCTTATGGCATTATAGTTTTTGGAGGAACTATAAACCATGAACTGGTATGGGGTATGCTTTGTGGAACCAGTATTATTACTTTAACATTAGACCCCCATCTCCTCAACTAAGCTATAAACTTCTGAAGTTGGGACCATGGAGCTTCTTAGCTTTCTGTATCTCTACCACTTAGTATTATGCCCTACATACTGTAGATGCTCAATAAAAGTCTGTGGGTAATGATGCCAGTGGCTAACCCTATGGAAAACCCAAACCATAGTGACAGAAACAGGGGCCTCAGATGACCAGAACACATGGGACCAGACCAAACATCAGTGAGCAAATTGATCTTTAATTTGCTAACCTGGAAGGCTTTGCTATCCATCATGGGCTTGGGCCTCAGCTATTTACACAGAATCACTATACAGTATTTACAACAAGATGCTAAACATAGCATCATTCTGGATAGGCAAAGAAGGGGTATGGAAAGGCTAGAACAAGGCCCTGAAATCAGAGTGTGAGCAGAAACCTGCAGGTGTGAGTGGAGGGAAAGGTAAGGGCAAATCATGAGAAAGCTTGGTGAGGTAGACATGAGAGAGGAAAAGGAAGCATGAAACTACTTCTGGTGCATGTGGGAAGAGTCCACTGGGACATCAAGCCTTCAAAATTAAATCTGGAGTCTGAAGGGGAAAATAACAGCCACAAGTCACCTTTGTGAGGAAAAAGAAGAGGGCAGTTAGAACCTTATAGACCATACCTTCTACCTCCCATACCAAAAAGTAATCCTGCTGATTAAATTCCTATGACAGGGGACTGAGAAGGTACAAAAGAGATACAGAGACAGAATCTTAAATAGACTTAAGAGACAGTAAAAAGAGTCAAGAGAGACACAGACAATGCAATAAAGGAGGAAAAGAACAAAAGCTCCAGCAGATCTGAACATGTGAATCATCCAAGTGACTTCACAAGTCACCTCTCCTCACCTCATCTTCCCCAAAGCTCCTCCCTCTTACTCCCAAATCTCTGGATTTTAGCTTTAACCAAGGAGTGGAGTTAGAATGAGGCCGGTACACGGGGACAATCTAAAATTCCATCTCACCAATTCAGATCCCCTCCTTATCCTGTACCAGAATATCAGGGCTTGAGTCGGAGCCAAGGGCAGATTAGGGTGAGAATAGACAGGATGGAGGACACGAGGCCACAAAGTCCCACAATTCCAGGACCACAGCGCCAGAGGCCTAGTTTGTCCAGTGGAATGAAGAGATCACAGGCATTTCTGACCACATCCAGCAGGAGAGGGGGATGACCTCGAAGGACCCGAGCCAGGAGCAAGACTCGGAGCCGAAGCTTCAGAGCCACCTGAGGCAGACCTCCTCCTGGAGCCCCTGGACCCCCAGGTCCCCCAGTTTCAATTCCTCCTGGGACTCCTCCTCCAGAACCCTTCAGTCGTCGACTACAAGCTGAAGACTCTTGTTCCATCAGTAGGCGAATCTCATAAGCATCACGACTCAAGTTCATGATGAGGGAAAACAGATAGTACCTGGGATACACAGGGGAGAAAGGTCAGTACAGATACATATACCCACTTAGCATATCCAACAGAATATTTAAACTTCTTTCCCCCATAGTGCAAAAGGATTACATATTAGAATACCAGAAGTGAATGTTATTACCCACTATGAGAAATGTCCTTCCACCTTTCTGTAACTAATGAGTTTATGTGTACCTTAAGATTCTGGCTTACAATAATGAGCATCACGAAATATTCCAAGTTCAACCTCATATTTCACTTTTCCACTTGGCAACCCATTAGCATACACACATTCAACCTGAACTACAATAATGCAAAATTTTTTAAAAGAACATCTTCAGGACTTCCCTGGTGATGCAGTGGTTGAGAATCCGCCTGCCAGTGCAGGGGACACAGGTTCAATCCCTGATCCGGGAAGATCCCACATGCACGGAGTAACTAAGCCCGTGTGCCACAACTACTGAGCCTGTGCTCTAGAGCCCTCGAGCCACAACGACTGAGCCCACATGCCACAACTACTGAAGCCCGCGCGCCTAGAGCCCGTGTTCCGCAACAAGAGAAGCCACAGCAGTGAGAAGCCTGCGAACCGCAATGAAGAGTAGCCCCCACTCGCCCCAACCAGAGAAAATCCCGCGCACAGCAATGAAGACCCAACGCAGTCAGAAACAATAAATAAATAAAATAAAATAATAAAATAAATAAATTTATATTAAAAAAACACCTTCAGTTGTTTCAAAGACTCAAACACATAGACCATTTAAATCCAATACTTTTGTTAAAAGAAAACAAACAAAAAAACGACGCCAAGCTTGCCAAATGTGTTAGATTATAAATTCCTTAAGAACAGTCTACGTTTTTTGATTTTTAATCCATTCTGACAACAGTGGTCTGTATTCAATATAACTGTCCTACCTCTAATACATATCCTGAATCCACATCTATCTATTGTACTCCACCACCACAGTCTAAGCTACCATCATATCTTGCTTGAACTACTACTTTAGTCTGTTAACTGGTTTCTCCACTGCCACTCTTGTCCCCCACCCCCAAGAATCTAGTTTCATATAGTAGCTGGCATAAACGTAAATCACATTGTACCCTTTCTTAAAACTCTCCATGGTTTCCTTCCTATCACATTTAGAATAAAATACCTTAGACAGGCTTACAGAACTCAACATCTGACCCTGCCTCTCTAATTCCATCTTGTACCATTCTTTCCTTCAATCACTATGCTCCAGCCACACTGGTTTCTTTCTATATTTTGATCCCATTAAGCTTGTTCCTGCTTTAGGACCTTTACACTACCTCGTCCCTCAACCTGGAATAATCTCTCTCCAAAATCTTCAAATGGCTGGCTCTTCCTTGCACTTTAGGTCAGAGCTTACATGTCACCTCTTCAGAGAAGACTTCTCTGACCCTCGATTCTGAAGTAGCAAACCATTTACTGTCTATCACATGACCCTATTTTAATTTCCTGCACAGCACTTACCACTCTTTGATGTTTTTCTTATTTATTGTTTCTTTGTCCCCTCCCATTACAATGTAAGCTCCATAGGAGCAGGGATGTTGTTTGTCTTTACCACTGTATCCCTTTGTCTAGACCAGTGCCTAGCACATAGTAAGAGCCGAATAAATATTTACTGAATAAAAGTATAAACATGGCATATAAACTCTTCTAGGGAGTTGCTTTTCCATACCACTCCAGCCATGCCTCTGCCCCCACCCTTCATACACCATAAGTCTTGTTATAACTGTAATCACTGAGAAAGATGAAAAGAAAAGAGAGACATAAGTGGAGATGGAAAGATGCTAATATAAAATAACAAAGCAAATCATAGGGAAACAAATAATATGTATAGAGATCATTTTATTCCCAAATCATATTCCTTTCCACCTTCATTACAGCCTGCTCCTTAGTCCAAGCCAACATCATTTCTTGGCCATATTAGGGCATCTTCTCCTCTTTAGCATTACTGCAATCCATTTTCCGCACTACAGCCAGAGGGATCTTCTTTAAATGCAATTTGAATCATGTCACACCCCTACTTAGAACCCATTGTACTTAGGATAAAATTTAAACAAAACTAAATGAAAAAAATCCTACCATTACCTAGAAGTCCTTGCATGAATGATCTGGCCCATGTCTACCTGTCCAGTTTGAACTTATGCCCTTACTCAATACCGTCCACCACACTGGCTTTCTTTCTACTGCTCTAATTCCATGAAGTTTTTCTTGGTTCAAGGCCTTAGAATGAGCTATTTTCTGTTTGGAATGGTCTTCTCTGCTACTGTTTGCTTTGTATAACTTCTACTCAGACATCAGGTCTGAAATAAAATTTAATTTTCTCTAAGAGTTCTTCTCTGACCTTTCGATCTAAATTAGCTTCCCCTGTTATGTATCTCATAACACCCTGTACTTCCCACAAATACTTGGTTTGGTGATTATTTGTTTTAATATCTGACTCCCCTACTAGACTAGAAGCTTCATGAGAGCAGGAACCATAGCTCTTGGGCTCTTTGCTTTATTCCCTGGCTCATAGTAAGCAGCTACTAAGTATTTTTAGAATGAATGAATGAACGAGTAAGCAGTGAGGGGCATAAACCTGTGGTATAGACAAAAGCGGAATTAAAGCAATGTAATGAATATCTAGTCTTGTCCAATCTTAGTCATTCATCATGAAAGAGCATCTGTCTTCCATCTGCCCCCATTCATTATTCTCTGATGGTTTAAGATCTAAATGAAGGTTAGAAGCCAAGTGATTAGGATGTGTATATTATGGGAAGGCCCTAAAAGATCATTCTCTCATGAAAGGCAAGCTATGCAGTATGGAGAATATGATAGGTCTTGTAGGATAAAAGGATATCAAACCTGAATGAACGCTGGGCCCACTTCTCCTGATCCACACGGGGAGCAAGTCCAGACTTTCCAGCCCACAGGACATTGTCACAGGCGAAGTACAAGGCTCTATTGAGGTGACTAACAGTGATGCAGAATCTCAGGACAACATCTGATAGGTGCACAGCTCGTTTGGCTGACTCAAGGGCATCTGCTGAGTTACCGAGGCGTAGAACTTGTGGGGATTAGCAAAGAAAAGGAAGGATTTGAAAGTAGAGAGGCAAACAGAGAGCAAGACACAGAAAAAGAGAGAAAGCAAGAGAGTGAAAGTCGAGCAAGTAACAGGAACAATAATGAACAATTTTTTAAAAAAAGAGTAGAGATAGTTCAATTTTTTTTACGTCCAATTTTTATTAATTTGTGTCCCAGTTTAGTTTTCTCAAATTTGCCTCATTCTTTCCAATCTCTTACACCTGCTCTCTCACCTCAATCGGGAGGCTTGCAGAGGATACGGGTAGAGGCAAATGAGGGAGAATCGGCAGAGAAGGTCAAAAACAAGGAGGGACTAAGGAAGAATAGCTGGGGATGGAGGAAGTGTTGAGATAATAAAAGGAAAGGCACAATTACTTACGCTTTCTCCCTAGGCTCAGATGACCCTCCAGTTGTCGAATCTGTTTCTGTAACTCAGAACTGGCCCCATGTTTCTGCAGTGCGTGGCCAAGAAGGGAGCAAGCATACTGGGCGGCCCTGGAGGAGAGAGAGGAGAGAGAGGTAAGGTGGAGACCTCCCTCCTCTCCCCCTCAAAAATGTACTTCAAAAGGCAAGTATGGACTCCCCCTTCCCCTGTTTGAGACCATTCCCTTTCCTCCTCTTCATGGCCATATCTCACTGTTTCTCCTCCAGGCCAGGGGAAGAGACAGGCATAAGAATAAAAAGGAGCCTAGAAGGGGTTGGGAAGCACTACTTCGAATTCAGGAAATAAGAGATCTGATAATGTAAGGCCTGAAGAGGACAATGAAGGCGGCAGGGGGTCCATCACAAGCACATCAGTGTGAGCATGTATGTGATATGTGAGGGAGTGGTGGATAGTTGGAGGACAGGTTATTCTTCAAAATAGGTGAACTAAGAGATTTTCCAGGCCCTTGAGATGAATCGAGACTAGAAGGCAAGGCGGAGGCAGAGGAGCTAGCGGGTGACAGTAGGGTGAGGGACACGGGAACTTCGGAGTGCCTCCTCCGCTCTGGGAAGAGTCCAGGTCGCTATCTGCCACGGAGCGAACGCTCCTCATTCCACCATCGCCCAGTGAGGAAAGTGCTGGTCTTACATGAACACGCAACCCTGAGCGGCCTCCCCGCCGGCCCACTCGTGCCTCAGTTTCCCCATCTTTCCCGCGAGCAGAAACGAACCACGGCCTCACGGCCGGCTCAAATCAGCCCCTCTCGGTCCGTCCGGGCCCCCGTAGCCCGATCTGACCCTTTATGACCCCCGTAGTGTGAACTGACCTCGCCTCAAGATGGTCTTCCTCTGCCCGCCCTCCCCCCATTCCTATTCGGGCCGCACCTACACAGCCGCTCCCGGGCCTGGCTCTGAGCGCTGAAGCGGACCCAGGCGTCCATGACAGCGGCAGCCCCGGCTCCACAGCTTCGCTCCCGCCCCACTTCCCGCCCCTAGTCACGCCTCCTGGACGACCCAACGGTGCCGCGCGAGGGACAAACATCGTCCGAAAATAAAGGGAGTGGAGCCGGCCCCTGAAGCGGAACTTCAGAACGAGAAGCCCCTGTCTCTGGGCCTATACCTGCGTGTTTTTTGTGCGTGTCTCTGTCACCTTGTCCTCTAATCAGATGATCTCTGGTTCCTAAGCACACCTCCAGAGGCACATTCTTCTTTAAATATTCTGGACCAAGGGCGGGGCTTGCAGGAGTCCGGGCGTAGCGAGACTGCGCCGCAGTGCTCCCGCCAGGGCCGCTAGGATAGGGTTGACCCCAACCCTGGGGTGTTTCCAGCAGAACACCCCCAACACACACACACTCACTCGCACGCTACGACCGAATCCAGGGCTCTAGGGGCTAAAGAAGTTTATGGAAGTAGAAGCCAGCACCAGATCCCTGTTCCCTGCAGGACCCTGACAGTTGGACAGGTGACCTCCAGAATACAGACGGAGTCTCCAGAGACAGAGGCTTTAGTGGACGAAATTCGCAAAATACCCAACTCATATCCTTAAAAGGAGAGAGAAGAAACAGTGGACGCAGCTAACCTCTTCAAACCCACACTTCATCCCCCTACCCCTTTCCCTTCCAGGTCACCATGTCGTCAGGCAACGGCACCCCTTGGGGGTCAGCAGCGGGATCAGGAGTAGAGGTGGAGGGCGCAGAGCTGCTCACCTTCTCAGCTGCCGCCAAGGTCCGAGTGGGAGTGAGTGTTGCGCTGTTTGTTTCTTCGGCTGGAGGAACCTGGCCGTGCTGTTGTCAGTGACACGGCCGCAACCCAGCCAGCTCCGCCCCTCTCCGGTAAGACGACTCTTTGCCCATTTAGCAGCTGCCGACTTGCTGGTCACTTTTGTGGTTATGACCATAGATATAGTTATGCCACCAGGAATATCACTGTTTAATGGCTGGCCGGGGACATCGCATGTCGGACACTCATGTTCCTGAACTAACGGCCATGTATGCCGCAGCTTTCCTGCCTGTGGTCATTGGGCTCGACCGCCAGGCAGCCGTACTCCACCCGCTTGAACCCCGCTCAACTGGAAGGAAACTTCTGGGAGCAGCCTGGGTACTCGTTTTCTCGCTTGCCTGGAAGGTGAGTGACTTGTCGGAACTCAGGGCTAGACTGGACAAGAATTTGGGTACACAACAGGAGCCTTCAGATTCAAGGGGTGTGCTTGGCCGTGGTCACCGTTAATCCTCAGCGTGGGGCCTCTGCTATCTCTCTTGCAAGTTAACATCACTGCATGTTAATTTGTACTTCTGTTAAGAGCCTTTGTTTTTACTACACTTGGCTTCCACCTCTTTGCCTCCTCCGAGTCCCACCTTCTTCAGATTATTGCAGAAAAACTCTAGGGCATGGTGTAAACATATACGGGAAGACATTAAGAAGACAGTGAAATCAGGGGCTTTGGGTAAAACTTTGTGGTACATTCATTCATCAATTCAGAAACTAATGTGCATCCCCCAGGTGCGTTCAAATGCTCTATCAAGGATAGAGCAACAAAGTCCTGCCTTCAAGAAATTTATAGACTAGTGCAGAGTCAAATTAGTACGCAATTACAATACAGCGTGCAGTTAAGCATTATGCTAAAGGTAAGCATAAGGAGCTAAAGAACTGTCCAAGACCCACTCTTGGACAGTCAGGGAAAGCGTCCTGACTTCCCAGAGATGTTACAATTTGATTCTTGAAAGATAGGTGTTAAGACAAATTACAGCAGGAGGAATGCTGGAGAAGGTGGAGGGTGGATGATCTCAAAGAAGCTGCAGCTAAAGTTGAGGACTAGAAAATGGTGAGTAATGAGCCTGGAGGGGAAGGGAGAACCAGATCACAAATATTAAGCTTGTACTTTATCCTGAGGGCAGTGGAGAGACACTAAAGTAAAAGGTGGAGAATGACATAATCAGATTTGTATTTTTTACTCTAGCTTTATTGTGGGTATCAAAACTGGAACAAAAGGGAGCATCTGAACTTGAGTACCAAGTAATCAAATCTCAATATTGAAAATGAACTAGAAGTCTAGAAAAAAAAAAGCTAAATATGAAGCAATTTCTTCAAAAAAACCAGAACCACTACCACCATCTGGGAGGAGGGTGTAAAGCAGCATCTCTGAGTCTAGGGTTAGGATTGTCAGGGAGAGGGCTAAAATTTCAGTCTCTGGAATAATGCATTACAGAGTCAGATTTAAGATTTGATCCTTAAATCCTCAAATATTAGAAATATAACTAACAACAGTTTAGTCTGACTGCAGTTCTAAGACAAACAAAAAATATTGCTTCCAACAATATGTTGCAAACAGGACCTCTGCTACCCAAAGTTTTAAAAAGCATCATGTTGCCTCAGTGCAAAAGGAATTAGTTGGGTTTATATGAAGCAAATTTTAGATGTGGACTGGGAATTAGAATTAGGATTGCTTTTGTTGTTCGTTTGTATTACTTTGCTCTGTTTTTCCTGAGTCTAGGCTCTACCCCTAACTAGCTGGATGACTTTGGATAAATCACTTGAAACATATAGGCCACAAGATTATGGAATAGGAGATGCATTTCATCCTTTCTTAGAGCCTGACAATCCAACGACAACAATGCAATCTCTATTTGCTTCAATAGCAAACTGACGGTAACATGATTCAGGTGCAAAAGGTGTTACTTTGGGCTCTAAATTAGCGACCTCTTGTATAAATTCTGCATTGCCCATATGTTGCATTTAAAATATTAGTGTCAATAAAAAATTGTTAGTATGGTAAAGGGAATATTGGTGTAGTTAGAAATTATTTTTGTAGACTCAAGTTTTCAAGTATCAGAGGTAAAGACTTCTACAGTAGGTAAATTGCACATAAAATAGGGAAAGGAGTCAGAGGTAGGGCTATGGACCAAAACATAAGTCCAGGAGACTTGCCTATTTTTTAAATTAATTAATTAATTAATTTGGTTGTGCCAGGTCTTAGTAGCAGCAGGCGGGCCCCTTAGTTGTGGCATTCGAACTCTTAATTGTGGCATGCATGTGGGATCTAGTTGCCTGACCAGGGATCGAACCCTCCCCCCTGCACTGGGAGCGTGGAGTCTTCTACGCCACCAGGGAAGTCCTGCCTATTTTTAAACCCCTTCTCACAACCTGTCAAGTATTTCTAGGCATGGTGCAAA
Organism: Monodon monoceros; assembly: GCF_005190385.1. Lineage (NCBI taxonomy): Eukaryota > Metazoa > Chordata > Mammalia > Artiodactyla > Monodontidae > Monodon > Monodon monoceros. The sequence goes on along the minus strand of NW_021703774.1, from coordinate 74,290,133 downwards.
ATCGCGCCCCCACCCCCCAAGAAAACGGCCAGAAACATGTGGACTCAAGATAGGGGAAGAGGAAAGACCACTTCCCAACTAGCTCAGAATAGCCTGATCATAACTCCAAGCAGTTCATAAAATTGTATGTCTGTGGCTCATACTATTCACCTTTCCTAAAAGTCCCTCATGCCTGCTGAAGTCACTTTCCAAATGCCTTCCTTGTATCTAGAAATTTGATACCTACTAAGCTTGCCTTTTATCCAACTAGTAGTGACTCAATCTACCTTACCTGAAACTCAGGTACTAACCCTGAAGCTCTCAACTGAAAAATACTCATTACTGATTCAAACCAAAAACCCAGTTTACCAAAAAGGAGAAAGGGCAGCCAACAGCATTTGGAAAATGTTACATTTTATTGTTTAACGTTGTTTCACCATTATAGTTGTACACATGACTATTACTACAGGTCACTTTACAGTGACTGCAAAATGGCCTGAAATTTTAGCAGCACCCATTTTACACAAGATTTCTTTTTTCCACAGAATCATAGACACATCAGGAAAATAAGTTCAGCTTAAAATGTTGGTGAGGAAAAAAAAAATGTTGGTGAGGTGGTAGAGATATCCTTTGATAAAATGCAATGTTAGAACAGTACTTGAGAAGACAGGGTTCTTTAAGTCCCAGATTTAACAAACATAGCCTAAGAGGAAGATAGGGATTTTCAAGATACATTCCTAACCTTTTAAATATGGCATCATGGATGTACCATTACTCAGCACTGCAGGAAATTAAGAACGAATTGGAATTATGTACTGTATTAGCTCCCAAGTTTTCTCAACAATCTCATTAAAAAAAAAAAAAAAAAAAGAATTGGGAAGAGATACTGTTGAACTGGTGGGTAGGTTGGCATGGGAGGGGAAAGGGAGACCAGTTCTAATAGTCCTTGACTCCACTCCAGCTGTTCTGTTCCACACCGTCTGCTGAGCTGGTCCAGTCCCCTTCACTCAGTGTCACCAAAAGCAGCTTCAAGGCTTGATGGCAAGAGACCACCTCTTCACCTTCTGCTGCCTCTTTCTGCTGCCACTGACTGCCATGACCGTCTGCTATAGCCACACTGTCCTCAGTGTGTCCAGTCCCCGGACAAGGAAGGGGAACCATGGTGAGACCCCAACCGCCAGGCCCTAACCCGTACCCTAAAACTATTGCCTCTAGCCTCATAAATTTGATAGCTAGCTATCAAACCAAAAGTGAGTTGCTAACCGTATCTCTAGCAGCTGATGCTGCACATAACTTTATTGAATGCCTTCAATTCTAACCAGCCACTAGCCATCATTCTCTGAAGTGGAGTTAGCTGGGCAAGAATTAAGGAGAAGGGTGATCAGTATTCCTTTGCTCCTGGACACCAACAAGACTTCAAATAGACTTTGTAGCTTCATGTAACACAACAGCACCTCAATCGAAACCTTTTTTGCAGCACGTCTGTCATAATCTCTGGTGGGAGGGGAGCGTATAGTCCCAGGTTGGGGAGGGGAAGAGGGCTTGTACCATTCTCTTCCTTATAAGGGGAGAGCTCCATCTCACTATTTCTGCCCATCCATCAACTCAGAAGCTGAGTGGTTCTGAATTTGAGTGTATTTTCTAAGTTCCCAGCCCCTGCCGGTGAATTTGCCCTCTGCCGCTCCTTAGACAATCGCCCCCATGTTCATCTTCAGGGTCTGCGACTGGCCCTGCTTGTCTTGCAGACCTTCGTCCTCTGCTAGACATCTTATAACCTGCTGGGTCTTTGGTACTGGTTCTCTCCCACCATGCTAACTGAAGTGCCTCCCAGCCTCAGCCACATCCTTTTCCTCTTTGGCCTCCTCAGTGCTCCTCTGGATCCTCTCCTCTATGGGGCCTTCACCCTTGGCTGCCGAAGAGGGCACCAAGAACTTAGTATAGACTCCTCCAGGGAAGGAGGTTCTGGGAGAATGCCCCAGCAGGAGATTCAGACCCTTAGACAGATGAAAGTACAAACAAAGGTGGCAGCAAGAAAGGCAGGAGAAACAAAAGAGACATTCCTATGACATCCATTTGCTCAGGAGAGCATATTTAAGAACAGAATAATTATTCTCTAGTATCATGAGAACATCTCACTTGTACCCCTGGCTCCCTTAGCTTCCAAAAGAAAGAAAGAAATACTGAGCAGTGTTTCTACTTTGACCCTAGGTGAGACTTGAGACTATATTTAATGTAGAAACTCACACAGAATTCAGTCCCTGGAAGAAGTATCTTCGCAGTGACCCAGAGTGTCTTACTGTAAATAGTGCTTCAGAGCTTGCAATGTTAGAACAGGAAAGTAATTTTAGAAAACAAAAATTGGACATTTATTCATAACTCAAAAGAAACACTAAGCAGGTAGGGTAAGAGATTAAGTACAGATGCAGTGAGTTCCACCCCAGCCCTATTTCTCCAAGGCCGCATAGTCAAACGGAATCTCTGGAGAGAACACCTGGACAACAGAGGATGGGTCAGCGACGCCTCCGGTCTGGACTCCTGCTGCGTCTGCGGCCACCTCTAGGGAGAAGGAAAAGGGGCAGGGTCCATCAGAGGGACATAATGCCATGTCCTTATTCTGTTTTGCTCATATTTCCTCCACTAAGATAGTGTTTCCCCTCTCCACTTTACCTCCTCTTGCCCTTGGGTGGACCCCGAACAAAACACCAGTCTACGCTGATCGGCTGTCCCATCAAATCCTGGCCATTGAGTCCTTCCATAGCAGCTTGGGCCTCCTTGTATGTTTCATACTCAACTAGAGTATACCCCTGGAACAAGTGAAAAGACAGATTATCAAAACTCTCCTATTCCACCAAGCTTTTTTCTACTCAAACAGAAAAATCCACAAACTCTAAACAACAAATGTACGTTATATATCCCTATTATGTATACAACTTGTCTGTCTGTTTCTGCCTGTCTCTTTGCTATGTCTAACAAAATCAATTCCCAAAGTCATTTTATTTCAACTTTACTCTTGGCCAACCACAGCAAACATGGGAGAACTACCAATGCTGTCTAAGGTTTATGGGTGAAGAGAAGCAATGGAGTATCACTCAGAATACCTTTAGATATCCTGTACGTCTGTCCAGGTTGAGGTGGATGTTTTTTATTTCTCCATACTCTGCAAATTTATCATGGATGTCTTCTTCCGTGGCTTCCTCATGGACTCCAGTAACAAAGAGAATCCAACCTTCAACAGCTGTTCGGGAAGGGAGGGAGGTTGTTTGAGCACATGAAAGAAAAACTTCAAGCAAGATCACAGAAGTAGAGTGTGTGCAGACTCCACAGAGACTGGTTAAGCTACCTCTGACCCCATTCCTACTGGGTTTTATTTCATTGGCCCCTAATTCTCTACAGACAGACAGGTTCCATTTACTTACAGCGCTGTGGTCCGGGTTCATCGCCATCCTGCTCCACGCTGTCATAATCCTCACGCATCCGCGCTCGAGACCCCTCTTCTATTAGAAAGACACAGGAGATCACCGGAAATCCCCCTCCTCCCACTGTTCACCATGAGTCTTTATGGGGACTCCAAAGCTCGTCGCTCTCGCCATTCTAGACCCCATTCCACCCACAAACACTCACCGGAGCCAAAGCCACGGCCCTTCCGTTTCTTCGCTTTTTCTTTCAGTTTGTGGATGCTCTCTGCAGCCCCAGAAGTGAAAGAATAAGTGAGAAAGATAACAGTTATTTACAACAAGAGTCTCCTTCCAAGACATCATCTGAAACCAGACCCCACCACCTCCAGGTTCAGTCCCTTCCCGGCCCGCCCCCATTCCTCCCATCGGGGGCGGAGTCTCCAACCAACCGAAACCCAGTTCCCCGGCTCCCATCCTCCTTACTGGGGGGGAAAGATTATATTTTCCTAATACGTCCTTCTCTCGCACCTTCCCCGCTTCCCGCAGCCGCCTCCACTGTCCTCACCGTCCCCATCCTCATCCATGGCGAAATCCTCGCCCCCGGCCTCATGAAGATCCAGTACGTCCGCCATCTTGCCTAAGCTCTAACTCTCGTCCGTGGCGCTCAAGCACTTGGCTCCTCGGGAAACTGTCGCGGATGGGAAAGGTCTCCAGTCAAGCTGACCAATTAAAAACGAACTCTAAGTCCTGCCCTCGGCGCGGTAATAATACGCAGTGGAGGCGGGCCTACTTTGGGAATATACCGGAAGTGCTCCTGTAGCCATCTTGAGCGGGTCGCGAGCAGAAGGGGGCAACCCCGTGTGGGACACGCTGGGGGTGTGGGCGGAGTTAGTGACTTACTCTTACCTAGAGCAGACAACGAGAAACACTACTGACAGTGAAGCCCAGCCTAATTTTATTAGAGGGTTGCTTTTCGTCTCTTTTCATTCCATACCAGGAAATGGAAGTTGAAGAAAGTTTTTTCTCTAAAAACTTGCAGGCCTATACTCTTCCGAGGAGCAGCCGGATCTGTGATGGAAGCATTAAAAAAAAAAATTGTTCGGTCAGCAATGCTGCCTCAAAAAGCTGCTTCTGGAACGTACTGCAGCATGGCCTTTCTCTCTCAGAAAATCAGCAGACCTGGGTGTCCGTGTTGATTGATGAGACAGATATCAACTTTTCTTTTTTAAAAAATAATCTCTCTGGGAATTCCCTGGTGGTCCAGTGGTTAGGACTCCCGCTTTCACTGCAGGCGGGGTTCAATCCCTGGTCAGGGAACTAAGATCCTGCAAGCTGCCTGGCGCGGCCAAAAAAATAAAACTGAAAATCTCTCAAACTCTGCCTACTACCTCTGGGAATTAAAATATCATGGCTTTAAACAAAATAGGGGCTTTAGCTTCTTTGAGGATAGTACAGATATTTCACGTTTAAAAACCCAGGAGTTGAGGCAAGGAAAATATTGCCCCCACATTCTGGAATCCGACGTAGGCCTTACACAAACAATAGTGAACTGCATATTCACTTATTTATTAATTTTTAAATCAAACAGTTATGAATGCCTATATGTGTGTCTAATATTAGAAGAGGTGCTAGCAAGACAAGGGGAAATACTTGCATTATCAACAATCACTTTATAATAACATTATGAAAGTGATCGTTGCCATCACAACGCACTAAGGCAATACATAGAAAGTTTCTAATAGGATGGGAAGTAAGAGTGCATTTAAGGGAGGGCTTCCATTTAAACTTGGCCTTTAAGTCTGGGTACTTTCCCAGGCAAAGGAGTTGTATTGAGACTAAGATACACTAATCCGTTCTCTGCAATATGTAGTGTGATCTTTTAAAAAATCAGTTGGTCACATCTCTACTAAAAACCCTTACTTGACTTACTTTTGCACTTAGAATAAAGTTCAGACTCACACAGCCTGCTCTGCCTATGTCTCCAAACTCTTCCACCACCATTCTTCCCTCTCACCCATTAAGCTCTCGCTATACTTTCCCTCAACTATGTTCTACTCTTTCCCATCTCTGGACTTTTTGTAACTCTCTGTCCCTGATGTTCTTGCTCCAGCTTTTCACATGGCTAGTTCAACCCCGTCCTGTAGGTCTCCCTGAGATACTACTGTCACCCAGAGGGGTCTTCTCTACTCCATCTTTCATTCTTATTTCCTTCACGGAACTTAAATTCAAATCTTTAATTACCTTGTTTACTTTCTAACTTGTTTATCGTCTGTTTTTCCCCTTAGAATGTAATCCTTATGGCAGAGATTCTTATGTACAACTATATCCTCAAAGTTTAGACCAGTGCCTGGTTCATAGTAGACATTTGGTAAATATTATTGAATGAATATCAGAATGGCAAGAGATTCCATATGCCTGATGCTGTGTAGTCAGGAAATAAAGCTGGAAATATAGTTTAGGGCCAAACTGTATGTCATGCTAAGGATTTGGAACTTACCCTATAGGCAAGAAATTTTTCTAATTCAATATTTTAGTATTCATAATTTTTAACATTTGCAAATAGCCCCCATACTATTTTCAATTTGTGTTTTTTCATTAAATAGACTGGCATTTTAAACAAACTTACACTAAATTTAAATATCACTGCCATAAATGGAAAACATATTTTTCTATTACAAATTCAGCTAAAAGCATAACTAGTAAAAATGAAAAATGTTTGCCCACGTACCACCTAAAATCTTCTCAGATAATACCAAGGGTTCACATATAAAATTTGGGAAGTGCCACTAAAGGTACAGATAGCTAAGTGATGGTTTAAGCAAGGGAGTGGTACAGTCATAAGTATTTTAGAAAGAAATCTGATAGCAGTGTGGAGGATGTTAAGAATGAAGTTAGAGACTAATTAGGAAGCTACTGCAGTGGTCCAGCCCCGAGTTGATAAAGGACTGAACTAAGACAGTAGATATGGACAAAACAGATTGGGAAGTTTGTACAGAAAGTAAACTCAACAGTAAGTGACTGATTAGATGATAATAGGGAGGCATTGAGGATGGATCTGAGGTTCTAGCTTAGGTAGCTGGGCAGATAATAATTTCTATAGCAGATCTGGGGAGTCAGAGGAGCACGTATGGAGAAATGGTTTTATTTTAGATATGTAAGTTCAAAGAGCTTGTGTCATTCAGGTGGTAATGTCCAATATGTGGAAATATAGATGTAAAAGCTCAACAGTTTGGGGGGCTTCCCTGGTGGCGCAGTGGTTGAGAGTCCACCTGCCGATGCAGGCGACACGGGTTAGTGCCCCGGTCCGGGAAGATCCCACATGCTGCGGAGCGGCTGGGCCCGTGAGCCATGGCCGCTGAGCCTGCGCGTCCGGAGCCTGTGCTCCGCAACGGGAGAGGCCACGACAGTGAGAGGCCCGCGTACCGCAAAAGAAAAAAAACAGTTTGGGGTGAGAGGAACAGTTTTGAGCATTGTATGATAGTGGGTACGACTGCCAGCGGAATGGGTAGAGCTTCAGGAGAAAGGGCCAAGAACAAAATTCAGGCTCCTCAAATGTCTGGAGAAGCAGAGGCAGATGCCTTCCCCCAGCAGTACAACCTTATTTCTACCACCAAAAAAATACTAAGAAAAGTTCTTTTTTCATATATATGTAAAAGAAAGGGTCATTTTAGAGCTCCTCTGATACATAGGTCTCAAGAAAGAATCAATCTGGCTCACTAGACAAAAATCTATTTTTAATTGTATAAAATTATACATATAAAATACATAGAAAGTACTAAAAGGTAAGTAAAACTTTAACACCAAAAGTAGACAGATCAGGGAACAATTTTTCTCAAGTTCTTTGGGATCTTACTGGTTGGTATTTGAGAAAAATAATCCAGGAGGTGCAAAGACAAGTTCTTCCCATAACTCAACACCCCTTAACACTTCCCAGAGAAAAGAGCAAAGGAGAAATGAGGGTTTATGATATCTGGATTATAAATATCAATAAAAATTGAATAGACACACCTATTATTTAATGTAGGAGCCTCTGCTCCAACCCTACATGTGCTTCATGGAATACAGAGATGGAGCTTGGAGAATTCAAGGAAATCCCTTTCAAGCACTAATGCAATTGTTGCTAGATTCCTTGCCTCTGATCCCATATGTACTGGTCACTAAGATGATTTCAAAAGCAAGAAAGCTGACTTTCATCTTTTCCCTATCTGATCCAAAAGAGCAAACTGTAGCCTGTTTCCGAACGCATTTCTAAAAGCAAAGTGTATAATTGTTAAATGGAAAATGTAATTGCAGGAACATTAATTTCCCAAACTCAGTTTAGGAAGTGCACTGAGCTATAATATAGTATAAAGGTGATTACAGAAACAAGGAGAAAATATATCTTAGAGAGACCTACAAAAAATTCTCCCAAAGGGAAATGCTTTAGCTGTACTCCAGATCATTTCTCTCCTATTTTACCCAGGAAAGAGGTGGGGGAAGAGAATAGTATTAAAAACACAGGTAGCTGATCATTGATTCTCTTTCCCCTCCTGCAGTCTCTCATGGTTCCAATTAGGAAGTGCCATAATGCCAAAGTCTCATCTAATTTTTCTGATCAACTCATGCTCTAATAATCAATGTGGAGGAAGAGGAAAGAAAAGAGGGAAAACAAATGTGAATCTAAGGTATATACATCTAAGGTCGTAAACAGCAGCCACTTCGTGGGAGTAGGAGGAACATAGCCCTCACCGAATTGGACAGATAATGTTTCCAAAGAGAAAAATGATGGGAGGAGAAAAAGGAGGGAAATATTCTTTATCTTCTACCAATCTTTGCAGGCAGGAAGATCTATAGCCAGGGCATAACTAAGCTAGGTGAGCAGGGGAGGAGTAAAAAAAGAATACTGAAAGTTAAGCAACTTCAGCCCTGACCCCTTCAGTAGAGTATACTGGAAATCTGGACTACTGGTATGGTATGGTATGCATGCCCCAGAAGCAACATAGGTGATAAACCCCTACAGATTGTGTTTATACTCCCTCTCTTGTTTCTGGGCAGTTTCTCAGCAATTATTTTAAAAATAAGAAACCAGATCTCCACTTCCTTCCAAATAATAAAGTAAGGAAGCCCCCAAAATGAAGTACCATTTGCAGGCAGAGGAGGAGTAAGGTAGTGGTGTGGAGGCGGGGGGTGTAGGTTAGGAAATATCTAGTTACTGGAGGAACAACTTGGTACCAAGTAGCCCCAGCTCAAGAGAAACCAAAGCCAAAGTCTTCATTTTCAGGTCCTGTTGGGTCCAAGAGAAAGCAGGAATGAGGGTGAGGGTGGGGCACATAGTCCTTATTCAAGCTCCCTGTTATTTTAAAAGAAGGAGACATGAACAATTAGTCAATCACTCTGTGCTATTGAAATGACTACACAGAGTTACTGGAGTGTAAGAGCTAACAAAGCTCCAAAGACAGCCTGCTCTTCTTGTAAAGTGGTGTGGAGATGTTTTAAAAGCAACTACATCCAAAAACTACAAGTAAGAAAAGGGATCTCTCAGCAAATAGGAATCCAGGTGTAGAATTTATACATATATATATATATATGTATGTATATATATATATATGTATTTTAAAGTATAAAACTGAGAAAGTATGTACAGAAATCACACTAAGTCTTAGAAAGGACATATAAAAAACGGGCCTGGAGAGGATGGGGAGTATGTGGGTAGATGCCTAGCAACTGGAAGAATGCATGTTGCCCAACTGCCCAGCAGCCAGCATGAGAATATCTTTCTTCTCCTTGTGGAAGCGCAGCTCCTTGCCTGCCAGCCGGGCTTCATCCAGCTCCCTCTCAGTAGAGGCCAGCTCTCTAGACAGCGCTCCTGGCACACTCTGCTCCCGGCTCACCCAGTCCAATGCCATTTGGTGGCGAATATCATCGTCTAGGGCCCGGTGTGAATAATGAGCCAACACTTCCTGGAGGGGGAGAGGAATGTCAAAGTCATGGACAAAGTAAAGGTTCATACCACATTGACCCAACTGGGACTAGGAACTCTCAGCCTTTGAGTCGTAACTGAAGTCAGCACTGGAGTCCTTTGAGGAGATTCTTATGGGGAATTTCCTGGTGGGAGAAGCAAGGCAGGTAAAAGAATCACAGTTAAGATTTTAAAAGGAAAGATTATGGGAATGAAGCCTTTAAGTAAGGCTTTCAAGATTCACAACCTGGTAGGCTTGCTTATTCTAACACAACATCCACCTCCAAATAGTTCTTCTGGGACTTCCCTGGTGGCACAGTGGTTAAGACTGTGTGCTCTCAATGCAGGGGGCCCGGGTTCGATCCCTGGTCAGGGAACTAGATCCCACGTGCATGCTGCAACTAAGAGTTCGCATGCCACAACTAGGAGTTCACATGCCACAACTAAGGAGCCCATGTGCCGCAACTAAGACCCAGTGCAACGAAAATAAATAAATTAATATTTTTTAAAAAATAGTCCTTCTGCCAGACTCCCCTCACCCATAGGAACTCTTACCTGCCGGGAGCACTGTCTTTCTCTCATGGCCTTAAGGCTGCCATTCCAGTGCAGCAGTTGAAAAACTGTCATTAGCTCCTGGAGGAAGAAAATATGAAGTGCCAGGACAGTGGCATATATATTGGGGGGTTGCATCAGAATTAAATGAGGAAACTTTCACAAAATGTAATTGTGGCAGCATCTCTTATACCAACTCTGATACATCTTTGGGGGAAGGAAGATATTTATATTTTGAAAAATATCCTAATAACCTTTTCTGCCTTCCTTTCCAATTGAGTGTTAGTAGGAGGTGCGCGCACGTATGTGTGTGTGTGTGTATACAGGCTGACCCATGTTATTAGAGCCAGGGAAGTAGATAGAATAGTATAGTACCTGGAACTCCAACATTGACTTGCCCTTGTTGGATTCCAACATGAATCGGAAGGCACCAATCCCTGTATTTGGGTTGTCAGCTTCTTCCCTGTTGCCCTGGTAACAGAGGAAAGGAAAAGACAAATAGATTTTCAATCAGGATTATCACCTCAAAGAGCACTGTCCAAGAGGAATATAATGTAAGCCACATGTATAATGTAGTTGCCACATTACAGTAAAAAATATACAATAAATATTAATTTTAATAGCATATTTTATTTAACCTAATAAACTCAAAATATTATTTCAACTATAATCATTATAAAAATTATTAATGAGGGCTTCCCTGGTGGCGCAGTGGTTGAGAGTCCGCCTGCCAATGCAGGGGACACGGGCTCGTGCCCCGGTCCGGGAGGATCCCACATGCCGCGGAGCGGCTGGGCCCGTGAGCCATGGCCGCCGAGCCTGCGCGTCCGGAGCCTGTGCTCCGCCGCAACGGGAGAGGCCATAACAGTGAGAGGCCCGCGTACCGTTTAAAAAAAAAAAAAAAAAAAATTATTAATGAAACATCTTTTTCTTGTACTAAGTTTTCAAAATCTGGTGTCTCTTTCATCTTACAGCACATCTCAGTTCATACTAGCCACATCTCAAATGCTCAATAGCTGTATGTGGCTAGTGGCTATTCTGCTGGTCAGCACAGTCCTAGAGGCCTCCAAAGTCACCACACATTTTAACTTAGGTGACAGAGAAAAGTCAACCTGGTTTTCCCTATTTTACAAAAGGGGGAACACTGAAACATAGAGAGGAGTCCTGATTTAGCTAAAATAACAGAGTGAGTTCAGCATACAGGATTGGACTAGCTTAGAGGACAATTGACAAATGCATTTTAAAGGGCAACAATAAAAGTCATAAGCATGGCAAATTCTGGGTAGCAGTTTGGCCTCCTGGACATTTGCTTCATGTGTCTTCTACTGGCGACATGACCCCGCAGGGGTAGAACTAAGATACATTGTCCTACCTGCAAGCCTAGTGTGTACAAAAAAACAATACAGTATAGAAGTTAAGAGCGTGGACTAGAGTTCCTACTAGTCTTGCGGCCTTGGTGAAGTTATTTAACCTCTCTGTTCCTCAGCTACCTTAACTGTAAAATGAGAACAATCATAGATCTACCTTACAGGATTGTTTTAAGAATTAAAGAGTTTTTAAATTTAAACTTAAAAAGAGATAAATGCAGTCTAACAATTCCAATCATATAATTTGGGTGCATTATTGTATTGGACCTGGTGTCCAGTTACACAATCCAAATCCATTCAGGTACTGGCTCTGGTTTGTGCTATTTGGTGGTGGTTTCATATTATTGGAGATAATTCCAGATCCTAGGTCTTGCAGGGACTCCCAAAATAAGGGCATCTCCTGGTTTACTAGTGACCCTTTTGTCAACCTGATCTAGAAGAATAAGGCCAGGAGACTACTGGGAACACAGGGATCCAACTTTCTCCTCCTGCTTCCTGAGAGGTTTCCTGCTCTTTCTAGCCAGTTCCACACACCCACCCCCTCCCAAGATAAGACCTTTATTCTGCTCTCTTTGAGCAAGGGGACTGGATAGGGGTCAGGAGCCAATCAAGTTATATCCAAATTCAGTTTATTGTGGGATGCTTTATCATGAGGTTTTACTGTACATGTATCACACCTAAAATAATGCCAGGCACTTAGTAAGTATACCATAAGTGCTAGTTTATTATTATTATTTGCTTTCACTGTGCTAGAGTTAACAAGAAGTCAGAACTACTCAAAATCAACCCACTTTGTTTTGTGGCTCATGAGAAACAATCATGCCACATGTAGTTAATCTTTGTGGTGAAGCAAAGATCACAAAATTTGTATTTAGAAGTGAAAATCTAGAGGCAGGAAGGAAAATGGTGGTAATTTTCGCCATTAGGATTTAGGGCTTTAAAGCAAGCAATAGTTTTCATTTTTATCTTTAATAGTTCAATGCGATACCTTATTCAGTACCTCCAAACTTTTCCATGATATGGCCCAAAGAAAATAATGACCCTATCTGTACAGCCAACTGGGATATACAGAGAAGGCTGCTGGCAGAGCAGCTGCCAGCAGAGGCTGTGGGGCAGAGGAGTCCATCCGCCCTAGGCCTTGTTCAATTCCCCTGAGAGTTGAGGGGATCAATATCATGGCACATCTGTAACCTATTTGGAGTACACGAGTGTGGAATGACCCACCATTGGCAAGTTCCACCACATATGACACTTCTACACCTAACAAGGTGATATATGAGCTCCATTTATTCAATAAACATTTAATCACAGAATACTTGATTAGTGGTAGGAACATTAGAATATAATTGGAAAGGAATTAGAGTTAATTTTAATTTAACCTACTTATTTTACAAATGAGGAAACTCAGACCCACAGAGGCTAGGTGATTTGTCAAAAGACATAATATAGTATCAGATTCAGGACTTTTGAAGGACAAAAGCTAAAAGCAAAGAATGTGGACATCACTCTTTGCCCATGGCTAAGACCAAATGAAAATTGTTATTCTGGAGTATGGGAATTCCATTGGGATATTAATGAGAAATCCATTAAGTTCTCAATTTGGGGGGTTAATCAAAAAAGAATACTGGCATGAGAAGAAGAATAGTTTACATTTCTTAAACACTTTGTAGCAGACACTGCTGGTGACCTATCCAATATCTATTTCCTTCTTCCTTACTAAAGAACCTTAATCTTATTCTAGTGCCTATACATCCCCCAATTGCCTCAGAGAAGAGTGATTTTATCCTAACTCCAGTGGGTAAATCCTAATCCCTTTTGCCTGTGACTGGTTTTAAGGTGGGAATTCTGGGCATTGGGTGGTAGAGGGGAGTTCTGCTGGAGAGCTTCTGGGAAAAGATTCCTTACTACTAAAGAGACACGAGAAAAGATGGTCTCTTTCTGTCTCTGAGTTTAGTTTTGTCTGTATTTAACAACTGGAACTCTGTAGCTGTCTTGTACCCTGAGGGGAGTCAGCCCAAGGGCAAAGCCAATATCTAGAGGATGGCTGAGTTGAGAGATGGAAAGAATTTGGGCCAGTAGATGATGACATTCTTTCTTTTCCCCCCAGGTTAAATGTCTGCTTTATTCAGATCCAGTGACCAGAGTCCCAGGCAGCCAATTTTGCGGGAGATTTTGCACCTGAGTGTCTCCCTGCCAGACCCTCCCAAGAGTGTGCTCCTACAGATGGGACATCAGAACTCGTCCTTTATGTCAAAATGGGACTGGTCTTCAGGCTTGAAGTCCAGGTTGGGGCTGCCATCCTAGATGATGACATTCTTGATCCATCGAATTATCTAGCCCTGAAATCTGCCCTACTTCTAGACTTCTTATCATGTTAGATAATACATTTCCTTCCTTTATTTATTAAGTCAACTTGAAGTGAGATTTTCTATTACTTGCACCTAAAGGCACCTAAACAGATAACATGTACTAAGCGCTGGAACATATTCTCTTTTATCCAATAATCCTATGTGATAGGTATAATTGTTATCCTATTCTACAGATGAGGAAACCAAGACAGATTAAATATCTTGTTCAAAGTCACATAACAAGTAGAACCATAATTTCAAAACGATGAATTCAGAGCCCATGCTCATAACCACTGCTTTCTATAATCCAATCTAATGTTTCATTTTATAATACACTAGGTGACTTAAGAGTGAAAAATGTGCTCTCTTAATTTTAACTGATTTGATTAATATAAAAATATTTTTATTCCCTGCAGATACTGCTGACTGGGGCAAAAAGTAATAGGAGAAAAACAGATGGGTCCTAGGCTACAGAGGGATTATGATTCAGTGTTCAATACTAATCTACAAAACAGATAACTGAAGGAGTTAGTATATGTAATTACATCATAAATGCAAAGAAAACATAAACAGAAAATTGATCTGACTTTATCTCCCTATCAATGGTCTTGTGCAGAGGGAGGAAGAAGGCAGTGCTAATTTCTAAGATGTACCTCTAAGCTAGAAAAGTCCGTAAGTTGACTCGGGTTCTAGTCTTGGCTCTACCATTTACAAGCTATATTATTTTAGGCAAAGCTTCACTTCTGTGTTTTTAGTTTCCTCATCTGTAAAACAGGGGTAATAATAGTACTCACACCTCATAGGATTGTTGTGAAGATCAAATGAGATAAAATACATATAAATCCCCTCAAAGAGTCCCTGGCACAAAATAAATACTCAGTTAGGATTAGCTATGGTTATCATCATTATCATTATCATTTAAAGAACAGATGTTCTTTTTAAAGGGAGTAAATAAATTACACTCCCCATTCCTAGACAGGTAAAAAGACAAGACACTTTTATTATAAAGTGTTCTTCATTAATATGATGAAGTAATGGAGGCAGGAAACAAGTGACAATAAAAACAATCATAAAAAAAAAGAACAGTGAAGGAAGAAGGGACTAAGGTCTTAAACCAAAATTGGGAAAAGTGAAATTCAAGCTCAATTTTTATTTTGTAATACCTCTAAACTTCCATAAATCTTGAAGTAAAGGTTTCTAGATACCAAAGAGACAAAACGAAAGAGACAAAATAACAAAAACAAAAACACACATAGAATTAGAGACTGAGACATGTGGAGCATATAATACAAAAGACTGACAGAAAATAAACAGAAAGAACAGAAATGCAGACAGGAAAGAAAACCAAGAATTCACGCTCTGTTTCCCGGGAATATACAAGATTTCCCAATCAGCCAATTCTCCCATCCCCCACTCTCCTCCCTTCCAACTCCAAGTAACTTACATTGAAAGATGCCAGGGCCTCAGAGACACTCTTCTCAATGAACTCATCAGTGATTCTTCGGGAAGGATGTTCATTAAACACAGAGTTCATTAGCGCAATCTTTGCAGCACTCCGCCGGGCTTCAGCTTTTGTGGGGCAAAACTAGGCAGGGAGACAGAGAAAATATGTGCGCATGTGTATCTGAGAGAGGAAGGAAAAGTGGGAGGGAAACACTTGGGATAGAAGATACTTGGATATTCTTTGGCGAAATCAGTTTGTTCAACACACCCTCCAAAGTTTTTATTGTAAAATGGTTGGGGCATTTGGAAACATAAATTTGATTCAACATCCTGAAGTCATTAAGGAACTGGAGACAGCTGTAGCTCATACCAAATTGAATGCAGGATGAAGAAGACTGCTGAGGTCAGCATATAATCACTGGATATGAAAAATACCCCTGTTTAAACTGTCAAGAGAATTAATTACTCAAAAGCCAGATTCTGGCCAGTCTGTTAGAAATCTGTATCTTGTTCTCTTATTCTGCAGACAGGCAAGAATTTTTTCATCCCTCTAGATAACCTAAGATTAGAACAAAGCTATGTCTAAGCTGCTTCTGCAGAGGAGCCCTCTAGTCTCTATCAGAAGCACCCATTTGGGATTCTTGGACTTTTCTTTTAGCTATGTGCAGGCAGTTTCCCCAATAATGTAGTGAGCTACGGAGCTATCCCTGAACAGAGTCTAAGGTCTGAGGAAGGATTTTATAGTCTTCCCCCACCCGCTCCCAGTAGAAGCAAAGAGAAGAGAGGTGGCTAGGGAAAGGAAAGCTGACCCGAGGAAAACAAGAAAAAATTTTAACTTAATTCATGTTTTTACATTGTATCCAACATATGTAGTAACATAGAACAAGGCTGATTTTCAAAAGTCTTAAATCACTCAACTTCAGATCCCTAGCCACCTTTATAATTCATCTTCACTGGCTGCCTCAAAGGCCTCTGTGCCCCTGTCATTTGTGATTAGGATGAGAGAAAAGGAAGAAAGTGATGTTATAGTTTTAAAAAGTAGACCAGGTTATGTTTGCTACTTAACCATCCTTAATATCAGTAATTCCCAGTTTCCTTTAGCTGACAGGTCTCTCTGAAACAACATATGGAGTTTTGTGCATTAATCCTGTCTTCTTGCTTATTCAGTTTCTCTGTTTCCACTTCTCTCACTATTTATTAGCCTGCTGCTCTTTCTACTATATAGTGCTCTTTCTGAAAAGTCATCTATGAAGAAAACCACCAGGAGAAATTTCACCTGCCAAAGTGGATATAAAAGATATAAGCTAAAAGGGGCCAAGATAGATAATTCTACTCTTTCAGTAAATAACAGAAATCAAATTACTCTGATGGTCCAGTTTGGGGCATCCCCATAAAATTATTAAATCTTTAATCAACAGTATGATGAGGTGGGAAAAGGAAGGAAAGGTCTTATTTTCTAGTAGCAAAAGATAAACATTAGTCATCTTGGGCATATGTTTATTTCTCTGAAATGGCTGGGGTTCTGAGAGAAAAATTTAGGCACCCGATTTGAAATGAAGCTTCCTTAGGTCTGTTTCCGTTTGAGGCAGGAACTGAGCTACAATGGCACTCATTCATGCAACAGATTTATTAAGTGTCTATTCTCTGCTGGGCACTGAGTTTGATGGTAGAGATTTAAAGCTGAACAAGAAAGAAGACAGACACTACCTCTGCCTCCGTGGAGCATAGTCCACTAGGAGAGAGAAACAGTCAATTACGATATGTTTTGATAAATGATATGATAGGGGAAGTTCAAGGCACTATGGAAGCACAGAGCAGAGGGTATAACTTTGTCTAAGGGTTATACAAACCATACAGAAAACAGAAAAGTGTCTAGTCTCTTCTCTAAATTCCTACTCAGGCTCTAAGTTGACATTTCAGGAGGCTACCTTCCTATCTGCAATGTGAAAAATCCATCTTTGATGATAATATTCACACTAGTCAAATTTCTCGTTACCCTGTAATAGCATCAACGCTTTTCATCATCATATACTACAGGACTTTCATATAACTGTAGAATGCTAGTACCAGAAATACTGGTTAGAAATAATCTAATCTATCTCCTTCATATTATAGATGGGGAAACTGAGGCCCAGAGAAATTACTCGACTTGCCCTGTTAGCAGTCAGGGGAACAAGAATTTGGATCTCCTAACGCTTAGGTGAGTACTATTTCCACCATATATAGTCCCTCTCCTTTGATCTCTTAGAGAACTCAAACATTGCTTTCCTTAGTGATAGTGATATGAAAAAGTACCGGGGGCAATGAGTATTATTCTACGTCCTCAAAAAGAGATAGCAGGAAGTTGGAAAGCCAGATTAGAATGTGAGTTAGATGCTAGTAGTCTGCTTTTCTTTCAGCCTTCAAAAACTCAAGCCCACTTTGAATTTGAGTATGGTTAAAAGAAAAGCATGCTACTGAGGTTTTTTCTGCTCAGATGAGCCTCAGATGCTTTTCAGAATGATTTGCCCAGAATTGGTCCAAGTCCTCAAATATGTGACTTTGGATAGAGATTTAATGGCCAAAGTGATAGAGAAAGACATTAGTAGCACCTAAGCGTTTATCTTTGCTACTGCTGCCTCAGAACTCTTACCTGGAAACTCCCAAAGCAACTTCCCCCAGGCAGGGTGACATAGCAGACATAGGGAGGGCTGTTGGAGGGAACCATCTCATAAACCACGAGAGCCCCATTCTTCAAGTCAGCCCCACGGGACTGTTTCATCTGCCAGAATTCCTGAAGTGCCTCCACCACATTCACTACAAAAAGAGAAGTAGTTAAGTTCAGCAGTAAGAACACTTCCAAGCAGTGCTCTGCCTCAATACAGTATCTGTAACCTGTACTTACATTAAGAATCTAGCCCCCTTAGCTCCCTACCTATTACCATTTAAAAGCATTTTAATTAATAAGCCTATGCTGTGATTAAGTCCATTTGCATAGGAAGACCAGAGTATGCCTGCCCTCCTCCGCTACTTCCCTGGTTCACATTTGATTAGTCCTAGACACCAAAGGAGAATAGCATAAATATTGGAGGCCAGAGTTTCCAAGGTCAGCATACCATTATCACTGACTGATGAAGTAGATTATTCCACAATTGGTCAGCTGGCCTAGAAGAGCAATAACCACCATGATCATAAGTGCTAACATTTACTGAACATTTACTGTATGTCACATTTTCTCCAAGTGCTTTACCTATTTAATCACAACAATCTTATGAGGCAGGTACTTTTATTTTCCCCATTTTACAGATGAGGGAAATGAGACACAGGGAGGTTAAATAATTTGCCCAAGGATATAACAGCTAGAAAGCAGAAGAGCAAGAACTCAAACCCAGGCAGTCTTGGTTCCAGAGTCAATGTTCCAGAGTCAATTATATAATACTGTCACTCAAGGAAATACGGCCGTATTAGCCATTTTCAAGGCTGTGCTTCTGGTGAGCAAACCCATGAATAGATTCCTTTTCCATTCTGGAATACTATGTGTATACTATATATATATATGAGAGAGAGAGACAGAGAGACAGAGAGAGAGAAAGAGAGAGAGAAAGGGAGAGAAAGAAAGAGAGAAGAGAGAGAGCAAGCAAGAAAGAAAGAAATAGAGAAAGAAAGAAAGAGAGAGAAAGGGAGGGAGGGGGAGAGAGAGATAAAGAAAGAAAGAAAGAAAAAGAGAGAGAGAAAAAAGAAAGAAAGAAAGAAAGGAAGGAAGGAAGGAGGGAAGGGAGGAAGGGAATGAATTCTGAGGCTTTCCCTAGGCATAAATGATCTTTGGAAGGACTGTATATTGGGAAACACTCCTCCACAGGTCTCCTGCACTACTTTCCATCTTGCTAGGTATGCCAAGATTTCAAGGCCCTGACTGCTCCTTACTTGGGCCCTTTCTCAGGATTTAATTTGCAGCAAGAAACCTTGAGGGATGAAGTAATATCTCCCTCTGGGACAAAGAACAAGCTTGCTTACTGTTTGCTATAAAATGGCAGGTTCCCCAAGCTCAGTGTTCCTCTCCTGTAATGCAACCCATGGCCTGTAAGCATCCACCTGAGCCCTCCACATCAGACTTGGGAGACAAGGGAAACCAATGCAAGCAAACAGGATGCTCATGCTACTTGCTGTTCTATGAGTAATAAAGTCCTTTGTCTCTGACCCAGAAGGCTCTTGACTTCTGCCAGCATCCATGAAACAGTAACCGGCTATGTTATTAGTTGTATATAGGGTAAAATCAAACTCCAGACTTGACACTGTATTCCAGAAATTCCAGAACAGTTCCCTTCATCCCTCAATACTTGGATTCAATTATTCCACAAATATGTATTGAGTACCTACTCTGTGCTAGACTGTGTGCTGGGTGCTAGGCTGTTACAATAGTGAGCAAAACCATACACATACACCATACAATTTTTACAAATGAAAAATTGCAACAGTGATAAATGCCATAAAGGAGTGGTAAATGGTGGTAAATGTAGGAGCATCTGACTAATTAAGAAGGTCAAAGAAAGCTACCCTGACAAGGTAATATTTAAGCTCAGATATAAGTACTAATTCCCTAGGCAAAAAGGTGAGAGAATAGTGCTCTGAGCAGAAGGAATAGCATGTACGATGGCTCTGCAGCAGCAGGAAATATGGTGAATAAAGGGACTAGTGTGGCCAGAAAAGAGAGAGTGAGGGGTAGTATAAATGCAAGGTGAGGTTGCACACACACACACACACAAAAAAAAGCAGGGACCAGATCAGGTCAGACCTGGTGGGTCATGTTAGAATATTGGCTTTATCCTAGGAGCAATGGAAATCTCTTGAAGAGTTTTAAATGGAAGGAGGGATAAAATCAGTTTGTTTTTGGAAAGGATCTTTTTTTTTTTAAATTTAATTTATTTATTTATGGCTGTGTTGGGTCCTCGTTCCTGTGCGAGGGCTTTCTCCAGTTGCAGCAAGCGGGGGCCACTCTTCACGCGCGGGTCTCTCACTATGGCAGCCTCTCTTGTTACGGAGCACAGGCTCCAGACGCGCAGGCTCAGTAATTGCGGCTCACGGGCCTAGTTGCTCCGTGGCATGGGGGATCTTCCCAGACCAGGGCTCAAACCCGTGTCCCCTGCATTAGCAAGCAGACTCTCAACCACTGCGCCACCAGGGAAGGCCTAGAAAGGATCTCTTTGACTCTAAGGTTCCAAACATTTCAAATGGCTTTAACTAAAGCCTCGTAATAAAGATTCATCACACACATTCTCCAATATCTTCCAACGTGACCACTCTCTACTCTTAGTTACAACAAGGACTCGTTAATTCTATTATATTACATTAGTTAAGATCTGACAAGGAGAAGACACCAAGATGGGACAGACAGGCAAGAGATTTACTGGGGAGGAAGCAGGAGAAGGGAGAGCCTTCAGACCATGTTTTAGGTCTGACACCTGTGGAAGGAGAAAGGGAAGGCAGGAAGTTTGGATATGTGAGTCTCAGACTGCAGCACCGTTCCAAGAAAGGCTTGGCCAGGCCAGTAGGAAGTCCTCAAGCCAAAGGAATCCCACATCTCACTAGGATGTGCCTGAGTTAGTACCCCTGCTGTGCTCAGTCATTGACTGGAAGCAGCCTGCAGGATGTGTGGCCTCAGTGCAAATGTGGTGATGAACTCAGAGGGGACAGCAGTTTAAGGCTGTCAGTCAATTATGCTCCCGGCAGCTGGAGATATTAAACACGTTTTCATGGCTGCCACACACACATTAAACAAAAATTTGAGCACTTAATAGGTGCATAGCTCTATTCTCGGCATTAGAGATGCAAAGATGAATAACATACATTCCCTGCCAGGAAGGTGTTCAAAAGCTAGTGGCCAATAATAACTTATCTTACCTGCTCTGCAACTGAAGCAAGCACTCCATGTACCAGCCAGGGTTTGAAAAGCAGCATAAGCTCTTTACTAATACTCTACATTTAACTGACTTTTAAAAATATTCATTCTTCCATTAAAAGACAGCATGAAAAGAAAACTCTCTTTTTCCCACCCTTGGTTTTAGCAGAGGCTCTTCAGAGGTCACTGCTGCCCAGAAAGCTTAGCCACCCTTGTTCTTTTCATTGAGATCTTTTCAGGCCCAGTTCCCTCTTTGAGACAATGTAGCACAATGTGCTGGGTGACAGCTCTCCTGACATACAAACAACAGGGAGAATATTGAAATAAAGAGGAAGGGGAGGAGACTGCTATAATGGGGAAGGCCCTATTAAAAAGCATATGTCCATTCCATGTCCAGTTAAATCCCTTTTGGCACAGAGTACAGGACTATTTTTAAATGATTACTCAAAGCCAAATGAAACAGGGAGTCTTATTTCAGAAATGTGAGCATGAAATGAGAAACTGGGCAAAGTGATCAGGAAAAAAGCAATGAATTGTGATCTACGTTTGAAAATGCTCATAAGACTCATTCATTTCTAGAGCTGAAAGGGACTTTAGAGATTTTCTAGTCCAAGTCAGGCTAAGAAATGACTTGGCTGAGGTCACATAGCTGTGGCAGAAGTGGGGCATGAAAGTAGAAATTCTGATGCCCATGGTTTTTCCAATTTGGGAATCTTAACCCAGGGTCCAAGGTCCAGTCCATGGTTGAACTTCGTGGGGGTTCACAAGTCCCCTAACACTCTAAGTAAAATTAAGCATGTGTGTGTGTCTGTGTGTGTGTGTGCGTATGAGTATTTGTGTGTGTGTGGGTGTAGGGAGGGTGCTCATAGTTTTGATCAGATTTTCAGTGAGGAATCATGGATATAATGGTTTACGTAAGGATGGTTAAAGGGACAGTGAGGTAGGAGGGTAGCAATTACTGAGACATACATATCTGACAGCTACAATTAATTTTTGGAAGTCACTGGTGGATGCTGGGCTGAAAGGGACACGAAAGACCAAGATAGTGAGGAATATTTAAGTGCTTGTACCATAATGTTGAACAACAACAAGAAAGATAATACTTTTGGTTTTTCCTTAGGAGATAAAATATTAGATGAATGTCTAAGAGGCAAGACAGACAGATTGTATACCCACCAGAGTAAAAACATTAAAACAACAATGGGGTCTTCCCTCGTGGTCTAGTGGTTAAGACTCCATGCTCCCAAGGCAGGGGGCCTGGGTTTGATCCCTGGTCAGGGAAGTAGATCCTGCATGCTGCAACTAACAGCCTGCATGCTGCAATGAAGATCCCACTTGCTGCAACTAAGACCCAGCACAGCTAAAGAAATAAATATTTTTTAAAAAATTAAATAAAACACCACATGAAACTATAATAAAAATTTTATAAAAATAAATACAATCTTGTAGTGGGGCAGCATGGATAAATAGATAATAAACAGATAATGAAATTGAGAGGTGAGTGAGAAGGTTCTCTCTGATCATACAGGATGATGAGAATAGTCTGGCCTGGCTTAATTCACATTATTATGAAGATAGGGAAGCTGGTTAACAATACTTCATCTGACATTTCCTATTTCAGTTTGTAGAAGGTATCCCTGAATAGCCCACGGTGCATAGTCTCTGGAAGGGATGGAAGGGAAGGATTGAAAAGTGATGTGACTTTGGGAGAGGACTATGGTAAGCTGAATAATGCCCCCTGCCAAGATGTCCATGTCCTAACCCTTGGAACCTGTAAATGTTACCTTATGTGGCAACGATTTTGCAGACGTGATTAAGTTAGGGATCTGAGATGGGGAAATTATCATGGATTTTTGGTGGGCCCTAAATGTAATCACAGGTGTCCTTAGGGAAGGAGACTTGATGAAACACAGAAGAGGAGAAGGCAGCATGAACATGGAGGCAGAAATTGGAATGAGGCAGTCACAAGCCAAGGAATGCTGGCAGCCCCCAGAAGCTGGAAGAAGCAAGGAAGCAGATTCTCCCCTAGAGCCTCTGGAGGGAGCACAAACCTGCTGTGACACCTTGACTTTGGCCCGGTGATACTGATTTTGAACTTCTGGAGTCCAGAACTGTGAGAGAATAAATTTCTGTTGTTTTAAGCCAACTTCGTGATAATTTGTTACAGCAGCCACAGGAAGTAATACAGGGTCTAATCCAACACTCCAAAAATTAGAAACATTCAGATCAATCATTTTAACTACATACTCACTTACAACAAAGAAGCTGTCTGTGATTCTGAGGGAAAGGAAAAACTGTAAACAGAAAATACCACACAAGATTCATTTGTTCAGCCTAGTGGAGTAGCTGGGCAGAATTTCCAATCATGTAACCATATTGTGATATAAAGGGACAGCAATAATTTTAAAATAGATAGGTTTGAAGAGGGCAACACAGAAGTTACAGAGCAAGGAAAGTGACCTGGTCATTCAGGCAATCGTGCCTGCTTAGAGACTACCAGCTGTCAGCCATTAGAAGAAGGGGTCTATATGCCATGCGGAAAAAGGGGCAAAGGAAACGGTAATGCTAACAATACCTATCAAATGCACAGCTATCAAAGCATATCCACATGCGTAATAATAGCAGCCACTCATTGAGTACTATGTGCTGTGTGCTTTACATTCATTATCTCATTTAATCCATGCAGAACTATTAAGATAGGTATTATAATAGCTATTGCACAAATGGTGAACAAGCTAAGGAACAGGCCACAGTGGCAGAACCAGGATTTAGAACCAAGGTTTGTTTGCCTCCAAAACCAACCCTCTTTCTGTTGTACTATCCTGTTTTATTGCACCATTAATCCTCACAGAGGCTCTATAAAGTGGACTGTGAGCTCCATGAAGATAGGGACTGAGTACCTGTCTTGTTCACCACTGGTGATCAATAAATATTCGTTAAATGAATGAATGGAACAGATGAGGCCTAGAGAGATAAAGTAATTTATCCAAGATCACACAGCCATTATTTGACAGGGCCAGGTTCTCTGATTCCAAATCCTATAGACTGATTAAGATCCTGTAGCATACTGAGCTAGGTGTGTATCTTGGGCAGGGACTGCGGGGAGAGATATAGGACAAACAAGTGAAATGACAGAAGAATTTAAAAAAAACAAATGCTGAGATCCTACATGAGTCAGGTAAATCTAAAGACTGTGCCTGGCAAAGGTAAATTTAGAGCAGTCAGGAAGAAGATGGTGAAAGATCTGAATTGAAGATGATGCAGTAAAGCATTGCTGGATTGAGGACTGGTCTGGGCAACGACTAAAGTAAATTATATTCAGGGGAATACAGCCAGCCCCCAAATACCATGCCATCAGTCACAAAGGTATGTGGACATATGCCAATGGCAGCTTTACCTATTAATTGAAGCAGAATAAGTGATTCCATGTGGTGAAGGACTTCTGAGCCAAATCAGCAGAGATTCCGCTTGCCTGAAGCTAAAATATCTGCCAAACTTTCCCAAAGTACTGGCTGGACACCCAGACTGGAAATGAGAAACTCAAGAATAATGAGAAGGACTGTGGTGGGAGGTAGGGAGGTTGGAGGGGAGAATTGCTGGAGAGTCTGAATCCTGACTGATTGCTGTTGGTCAGTACAATCCCCTTGTTCCCTCATCCTTTCTAAGGAAATGAAAAAGGTTTTACAGGATGCTCAGTTTAGACAAGAGCCTCTCCAGGTAACCCAGAGAAGAAAACTGTCACTCCTCTACAATTTTAATAAACACCTATAAGTTTCTAAGAAGGCGGCTTCAGATTTAGGGCGCCCACTCCTGGCTACTCCTATGCCCAGAGGCAAAGACCTTCCCTTGGTCTCGACTTAAAAGAGACCTGAAGCAACAGGACAATAGCTAATGGCAATTCCATTACATTGCTCTATGAAGTCTAGGAATTAAACTAGAAAAACAATTATATTCCCTCATGATGAATTTCAGGATCATGTGCATTTGCATTCCCAGCACCTAGCAGAGTGACTGCCCCGTGGTAGGAGTTCAAAATGCTGAAGAACAAAGGGAAACTGATGGGAAATGTATCATTGCACATATAAAGCAAAATGGATCTAAAAATCTGTTTTCATAGGCACCATTGGTTTTACACTGTTAGGATTTAACAATGAGAGAAAATGATGTGTTCTTCCCAAAGAAATATGAACCAATAAATTTGAGAGAATACTTGTCATTTTTTAAAGTACCCATTATGTGTCAGGTGCAATATCTCATTTAGTCCACATCATAATTCTTGAGGAAACTGAAGCTCAGCGAGGTTAAGTTGCTTCCACAGAGACACAGCTGGCAAGTGACAGAGATTTAATCTGGGATTTAATCCAGACTAGTCTTACTCCAAAGCCTGTGTGTATGCTCTTTTCACTGCATTTTCTCAGGGAGGAAAAAAAAAAAAAGTCATTACTATCTACAGAGAAAGCCCCACAACCTTTCTCTGTATTAATGTTAAACTAGAAAATTAAAGATAGTCACTTCCAGGTCAGGCAGGACCTAGCCAAGCAGAGAGAAGTGATGTCTCAGAAATTCCAGACCTGAATGCTGTATCCCACACCGCTCACTATATATTTCTTGTTACACTATAAATCTGGAACTCAAACTCAGGAAATTCTGCACTGGTTAAACAAAAACAACAAAGAAAATTCTCACATCCCCCTTTTCAGAAACCCTGGAAATTAGACATCTTTAAGATGAAGATTTCTAATGGAAATAGGGTTTCTGCCTGGCTCATTTCCACTGAATTTAACATTGAGAGAGCCAAGGCCTGGGATTTATCCTCAGTTCCTGGGCAAGGGCCAGGAAAACAGAGCCAGCCAGACAGAGAGGCTGGAGTTGTGAGGTTCCATACTTAAAAAGACACCAAAGAGGTATTAAGTCACAGGAAGCTGGTGTGGGCTCAATGGTATGGGTCCAGATTTAAAGGCACAATTGTAGCGAACTTGTGAAAGCACTGCCTAATTCCCCAGCAAATCTGAAGTTGCATTGGAAATCTCAGAGTGACATAAGTAAGAAAAGAATTTAAAAGTCAAGGTTAAGGAGATGGAGTAAATTAGCAGGGAGCCCAGGAATTGCTGAGATCACAGAAGAAAGATTGAGAGGATATGGATGAGAAATGTCTTGGATCTGAGATAAAGGATAGGATCCCACACAACGGGGACTAAAGGCAGAGAGATGTTAAGGCATTAAGCTACAGGAGGAATTCCATTCCTAAAGGAGAAAAGGTTGGATAGAAAAGAGGGTTATACCTGTAAAAAGGGGTCCCTGGAGAACATAGTAGTAATTCAATAAAGGGGAGGGGTGGGAGGCTTAAACGTGTGTATGAATGTGTGCGTCTGTGCGTGTGCGAGTCTGTGTGTGTGTGTGTGTGTGTGTAGCCCAGAAGGAAACTCCCCAAAAGGAAATGCATGTGAAGGCTCTGCGCCAGGAAAAGCGATCCAAAGGACTGTGGGAGCAAAGCTCCCTTACAGAGAGGGTGTCCCACAGGAGGCCAGACCCCGCAGACTCACCTCGGCCATAGCCCTGCGTGTGTTTGGCGAAGCTCCTCACCACGGCCTCCACGGCCTCCCGCAGCACTGCGGGGCTGCCGGCGGCGCCGGGGGGCAGCGGCAGCCCGGCGGCCCCAGACAGGAGCAGAGGCGGCGGGGGCGGTGCGGGGGGCGGCGGGGCCGGCGGGGGGCCCGCCTGGGGTGTGGCGGTGGCTGCAGCGGCCCCAGTCACTCCGGGCCGAAGCGCTCGCAGAGTGCCCCTCCCGCTGGTGCCCACTCCAGGCTGCAGCCGCTGCGCTCGCAACGTCTCCATCCCGGCCGCCAGTGGAGTAGCGGTCCAGAGCCTGCCAGCCTGGCGGGCTAACGGTCCCAGCCTCCCCCGCCAGCGAGCGCCCAGGGACTGAAGGAGGTGCCGGAGCCCAGCCGTCAGTCAAGCGGGGGCGGGGGTGAGCCAGGTCCTATGCCAATCACCAGAGAGGGGGCGGGAGCTGGCCGGCTGCCGCTCCGCCATAGGCAAATTACTGAGGAGGGCGGAGGTTCTGAGCAACCAATTACAAAGAGAAAAAGCGATATCCTCTATACTGGAGAGGCTTAGCTTGGGCGCGTCTTTGGGAGTCCTGTGGGGAGTACTAGAAAGCAGGCCAGACCCCAGGGCCTAGGCTAGAGGCAAAAAAAAAAAAAAAAAAAGGCCTGGATGCATGGCTGGGGAGAACTGTAGACAGAGTGAGAGGATTCTTAGAGAGCCTTTGTCCGACCACTTCATTTTACAGATGTAGATGAGGAAACTGGCTCAGAGAAGTGACGTGACTTGTCCAAGATCACATGCAATTGGTGGTGGAGCTAAAGCAAGGAAAGATACTGGCATTTAATGAGCATATACTTACTGTTTGTCAGACACTATACAATGTACTTTAGTGCACTGTCATTAATAGTCACAATCACTAACTAGACTTTATTATTTTACGGATAAAGAAACTGACAGAGAGGCTAGATAAATTGTCCAAAATTAAATAGCCAGAAGATGGCAAAGGAGGGTTCAGACATAGATCTTCTGATCCCCAATATTTTAATCTTTTCGTTATACCACATCGTTGGGGCATTTTCTGATTTCACCTATTCTAGGTTGAGGGAGGGAGTAAGGAAGAGTAGAATGGGTTGCTCCCATACCTCTCATTAGAGCAAGGGAGAGTTAGATTATAGGAAGAAAACCAGCAAGCTGAAAGGTCCAGGGGGACAGATTAAGACAGGTACCTTCGTTCACAGGTACCTGTCAGGCTGGGTTCCTCCAATTACTCTTACATGCACACATGCGCATGCACGTGCGCGCGCACACACACACACACACACACACACACACACACACCCTGTTTGTCAGTTGACTGTACCATTTTTACCTAGGCGAGATTACACGATTCCTCTCTCACTCTCTCTCTCCACCCTACAGTGGCTCAGAACTCAAGGATGCGGAAATAGAAAACAGAAGCAAGAAGCAGAAGAAAATGAAATGCACCTGGTGAGATAAAAGTTAGGCCCCCAAGGAAAAACTGTGAGTGGTCAAGACATAGGAAGCTTGAAAGAGGGACAGTTAATCTATTGGGATATATCTGCTGATGGTGGAGGGAGGGATTCTTTGTAGGAATCTTAAGTTAAAGAATTTGAGGATGGACATAGGGGAGACTGAGGGAAATGAAAACCTATCAGATAAACCTTCAGGACATGGGACACTTGCCTTTTCTTCTACAACCACAGTTGGTCTCCTGGAAAGAAGGTGGCTGGAACCTCGAAGTATCCCCTAGATCGTTATAGCTATAGTTAGCATCACCCTCCCTCCCTATTCCTCATTCCCCACACCCTCCACCCCCAGCAGAAGTGACCAAACAGAGACTTCTGAACACATTTATTTGATATGTCGAGTGGAGAGAGAAGTGATTTAGGGTTACTCCCCACTTCTACCTGTGGGGGTGTTCATAAGCTCAGACAGACAGAACAGCAGCTTAGAGCCCATGACCCACCTCCTGGAAAAATGAGACAACCTGTTGTATTGGTTGGGGGAACAGGATGGGAAGAAAAAGCAGAAAGCTGAGAAGTAAAGCTGAGAGCAGGAAGGGCAGCAGCAGAACTGAGGCTGGGGATTGCTGCAGCAAATTCCCAAGGAGAGTGAAGAAGATATCCTGAAAAGTGGTTAGGGCTGGAAGCAGGGTGTGAACAAGGAGCCAAGCCTGGAGAGAGAAGCAAGACCTGTAGAATGGGGTGGGATATTCACGAAGAGGGTAGAGTGTCCAAAATCATGAGTGGGCTGTGTTGCAGGGCATACATGGAAAGCAAGGGGTTACTATTGCAGGAGGTCAAAGAGATTGGATACTACTCATAAGTAGGGGCTCCCTAACGCTTCTGAACAAATGCAAGTGAGCTTGGGACCCTTTGGGGGCCCTAGCACAAATGGTCCGGTGTGTAATTCCCATGTGCATGTGAAGTGGCCAGGGCATGAGTGCATGTGTCTATATGACCAATAAATAAGAGTACTTACCCTTCCCTGCAAGTGCAAGTACTGTGCTTGTAGACACGTTTACCCATGTGTGCGTGCGCCGAGCCCATGAGCACATGCAACAGACCCCTATGTCCGAGGTGTGTGTGTGAGCTGGTTCTTCCACCCTTCCCAAGGTCTTGATCACCACCCTCCTTGGTTCCTCTCACTCCTCTCAGCGCCCAGGCTCCCCTGGCCCGCCTAGACTCTGGAAGCCCCCTAGCAGGCGGATCTGCTCAGTCTGCATGGAGTGGCGCCTCACCAACTTGCGCTTGGTCCTGGGAGAGCCTGGCGCCCCCGCCTGGGGAGGGGCGGGCAGCGAAGGCGCCCGACCTCCGGGTTGGGGGCGAATGTCAGGGATGGGAGGGTGGGGGCTGACATTGAGCGGGGGCAGGAAACCAGGCCGTGTTTGCGCGATGTGGTCCAGAAGCAACGTCCCCGAGCCCCTCCGCTCCAGCAACCCTGGACTCCGCCTCCGCCCGCTCAACGGAGACACAGCCCCAGGCAGACTCTCCTGGGACTGGCGCGGGGAGGGAACAGAGCCGGCTGGAGGGAGGGTCAGCGGGGAGGCGCTGTATCTGCGGCGCTCCAGGGACGGGCGGCTGCACTCCGGCGAGTCGGGGCAAAGATTTCCGGGGATATCGAGCTCCACCGGCTCCATGCGGCTCAGTTTCTGCCTCAGCCCTGAAGGGGGACCAGGCTCCTGAGCTTCTGGCGCTGTGTTTCGGCGCGAGAGAGGACCCCCACCCGTCATTTTCTCCGCCCACGGGGGCGGGTCCTCTGGGCCTTCAGTGCTGTGACGTCTGGAAAGACGCGGTCGACCTGTCAGGGTCAGGCCGTTGAATTCGGTGGTCAGGCGCTCAATCCCCGGCCTCACTTCGGCAGGAGGGACCGGTTGAGGAGGGGCCACTAGGCCCCAAGGCTCGGAGTTGAGCCTTTTGAGTGGTTTTGGAGGATGACGGGGTGGTTTGGGGAGTGGCTCAGAAGGGGAGGGGTCATCGGGGGGCTTAGGAAGAGGGAATTCAAATACGTCCCGCTTCTCCTCTTCTTCCTGGGCGCGAGGGGATAACAATCCCTGTCCTCCTACTCCTGCAGTCTGCAGTTGGATTTCCGACGGCGACGTGCAGACCCCCGGGCTAAGAGGAGCGGGAGCGGGGTCCTCCACCCCCGGGGACGGTGGGGAATTGAGATACTGCCGGGTCTTCTTGGTGCCCGAGGGCGAGGTGTCGGTGGTGATGATGATGACCTCCGTGCCCTTGGCCTTACAGGCGTCCAGCAGCGTGGCAAGGGTCTCGCGATCCCCGCGGTCCAGGGCGTGGACAAGCGCCGAGGCGCCAGCGTGATCTCGGACTGAAGGGTCTGCGCCATGGGCAAGGAGCAGGGAGGCCACCGCTGCGCCCCCGCCGCCGGCGCAAGCGTGCATAAGCGCCGTGCGCCCTAGGCGATCTGCGATGTTGGGGTCCGCGCCTTGCTCCAGAAGGTAGCGTACCATGCGCGCCTTGTTCTGGGGGTCGTCGTAGCGGGCCCGACAGGCCGCCATTAGCGCAGTCTCCCCTTGGGCATCACCCTCATTCACGTAGGCGCCCCCCTCCAGAAGCAAACGGGCCAAGCGTAGCTTACCCTGACCCACGGCCCGAAGAAGAGCGTGGCCCTCGGTGTGCAGCATAGCTGCCGCTGGGGCGAAAGCACCGATGGAGCCGGGACTGGGACCTGCCGAGGATGGCTAGGGGAGTGGGGGGGGTGGCTGGCAGAGGCCCGAAGGCTCAGTGGCGAAGCCAATCCCTGCAAAAAAGAGAAAGATCTTATTTATTGATTCAGGCAGGGAAACTGAGGCACTGGTGGAAGAATCGGCGTGGGGCAGGGGAGATCTCCCCGGCACTGCACACAGTCCTTCTTCTAACTCCTGCCTTGAGCCGCCCCCATCCCCCCAGCGCATGCCTGAGGAGGTGGGAAGGGTGCACCCGCACTGAAGGACGAGCGCCAGTGCAAATGCGTACGTGCACGCGCAGGGATATCCGCACCGCCACCCTCACCCCACGGCTTATCAGACCTTTCCAGCATCCCCCTTTTCTTATCCGTACTTGGAATCCCCCTTCCTAGGATGCTGAACGCCGCCCCCCCGACACACATGCACCCATACATTCACACACAGTCCCATTCCTAACCTCTTTTAGGTTGCCACAGCCCCACAAACTGAATGGGGGGAGGGAGGCAGCTTGCGTTTGGGACCTAAAACGGGTAGGGGGAGAATTGCGGGTTTCTTTTGCCCCTGCTACATTCCCCATCACTCCTTGCTCTTTCCCCTTCCCAGGCTGTGCACCCAAATAGATACCTGTAAGTCCGCAGAATCTCCTCCGGGCCAGGACTGAGGCCAGGGCCACGGGGCAGCTGGGGTGGCGGAGCCGGGTTCCTGGGGGCCCACATGGCGTGGGGGTGGGCACCCGGATTCCCTGGGTGTCAGTATCTGCGCCCGGGCACAGAATCCTGGTCCCTCCTCCCGGTGCGCCCCGGGCACAGCGCCGGCTCGGGAGGAGAGAAGCTGGGGGGGGGGGGCGGAGCTCTGCCTCTCTATTTATAGCCTAGTCTCTGAGGGTGGGGGCGTCGGGCACCAAACCGTTACCCCACTCATGCACACATAAACCCTCAAAAGCTAGAGGCTCCAATCCTGACTTCCCTTGCTTAGCCGACCTCCCCTCAGTCACAGCAAACCTAAGTGTTCCTTAGGAGATTCCTCCGCGACCCAGACTGGGACCATCCTAGTTCTTCGTTGAGCTTCAGCAGATCCCCATTCTCCGAGCTTGGTGTGTTGATGCGCGCCTGTGCGCCACATCTGACCTGCCACACACAGCACATGGCACACTGTGCAGAGGGGTGGAGAGAGGCGATGGCGATCCACAGCCGGGGTCCTTACTGTGCAGAGCGAGGCAAGAGTTGTGGCTGCCTTCTCATAGTTCAAATGTCAGGGGGAGCTGGAGTCACACAGCGATACATCTTCATTCCACCTCCCCCAAAACGGACCATGTACCACAAATAAACTTGGACCTCAGCTCCCTTGTACAGACCTCTTAGATAAGTATGAAGAGGTTGGATATCTGGGATCATTTTTAGATACAGCAAGGGGCATTCCCAGTTGTCTCCTCTCCATATTCTTGGAGGGGTGGGAAGGAGAGAGATAGAAAAGGGGCAGAGAAGAGTGAACCTTGTAACGCACCCTCTCTCATTGCATCTCTTTACTCTCAGTCTTGCTTAGAATCATTATTTTTCCATCTCACTTAAAGGTCTCTGTTTGAATCGCTCCTTAAAGTCTTCTCCCTGTCTGTAGCAGTCGGTTTCTCTCACTGTCTGTCTCTGCCTCTCCTCACCATCTGCCCTGTCTCCATGGTTACCATAGCTTCCATCTGCATATTTTAGGAATGAGTTTGTGTCCAGCTGGAAGGCATCAGGGGGAGTGGGAGGGGGAGTGAGGAAAAAAGCCTAAGGATTTGGAAAACTCACCTGAGGTAATTCAGAGGCTGGAGGCCACCAGACACAAGATACAATGTTCCTGGAGAAGGGGGAGAGAGAAATATTTGCAGGGAAGCTACCCAATTTTACCAGCTGCCATTTATTGGAAACCAACCATGTGCCAAGTACTTTACATACATTATCTCCAATCCTCACAACAACACTATAAAGTAGGAATTATTTTCTTGTTATAGATGAAGAAACTGAGACTTAGCAAAGTTAAGTAAGTTCTCCAAAGCCTCACAGCTCTGTTTCTGTCCTATTGCAAAGACTTTGTGCTTGCCACTCCACCTACAGCCTTCCCAGTCCAGAGGCTTCACTCCCAGGGCCATTTTCTCTGACGTCTGGGTTATTGTTCTTAACTAACTCCTAGATTCTATCTCTACTCTGAACTCTTTCCCTCTGTTTGTTTTTTGCGAAAGTGGGACTCCTCCTCCCACCGTGCCCCCTTTTACCAAGGGCTAGGAGGAACTGGAAGGCAGTGGGAAATGCAGGAAACACTGGATTCCTTCCCTGTCTCCTCAACTCTGGTTATCTGATTCCTAATCCTTCCTTTCCCAAACCCTCTTTCCATCTTCTCACAGACATGGCAGCAACCCACAGGAAAATATTTTTCTAGAAAAGAAATATTCATTGGTGGTGCTGGAGGGAGGCAGTGCAGGATTGAAGGGAAGGTTGGAGTAAAGAAGGAGAGGCCCAGTGTGAAGACAGAGTCACAAAAAGAACGACGCCTAAGAAGCAGGTTTCACAGAGGTTCATTTCTCTGTGTAAGCTCCCTCAACAGAGTCCCTCGGTGAGATGTGAGAGTCAGGTTCCCTCTGTGAACTGTCGCTAGCCAAGGGGATCCTCCATCTGAGATGAGGTGTGAAATGACTGACCCTTGGTTGATTCTGCAACTCCATCTCTCTCCTCACCCGGCTTCTCTAGCCTGAGTTCCGGCGAGCTCTCTCCCTCCCTCCACGCCTCAGTTTCAAGTGGGCGGACCTCCCTCCTCGGCTTCTCCAAGATTGGCCGGGAGAACTCACCAATGGGGAGCTCTGGGAGGCGGACCTAGAACGCCAACAGCTTGAGGAAGACCAGCGAATTTCAAGTTGGCTGCGGCGTGTTTTCCGCGTGGGGGAGGGGCAGCAGGTAAGGCCCCGACTTGGTGGCTCTGACCTGGTTCCGTTCCACACCTTCCGAAGTAGTTCACCGAGGCCAAGTTGCTAGATAGACAACGCTTTCCGGCAGCCTGTTGGATCAGCCCGCTTCTAGTTCCCTACCCTTTTCCTCTGGGCTCCCATTGCTCTGTTGATTTTATGCCAGAGAACCGTAGTTTTCTTTCGCGCAAAGGGGAGATATATTAAAGGAGACAGTGAAAGACTCACTCTGGTACCTCTGACTCTTTGCTATGGCGTCAGCTTCCCCTAAATCTATTACTGTTAAGAGCCTGACAAACTCCTGTTATCTATCAAGACTCTGATGAAATGTTACCTTTACCTGTAGCTTTCCTGGTTCACCTTTTTTTGCAGAATTAATTGTTCCCCAGTCTGACGATAGCATTGTAGGCATACCTCTGTTGGAGCACTTAGTGCTCAATCCCTCTTTGATGTTTCTATTCTTTTTAGAATATAAGGTTTTGTAGGGCAGGTTCTAATATTTAATACACAGTGCCCAATAAAGGTTAATTGGGTGGAATTAATTGGGGAGGAAGAATTTAAACTCCGATGTAATTAGGGAAAAATTAATAAAAGATAAAACAAAATACAATACAGTATATAATTATGACCTCTTAAATTAGTGTTTCATAATATAATTGCTCCCACAGTCCAGAGAAGGGAGAAAGCTAAGAGGACTGGGATGGTGAGGGGAGGCTTTAGGAATCACAAAGTCTTAAGTTTGGAACAGACCTTAGAAATCATGTATTCATTCATTCATTCATTTTTAAGCAAATATTTATTGAGCATCTACTATATGCCAGACATAATGCT
The DNA here is from genome assembly GCF_005190385.1 of Monodon monoceros. Taxonomy (NCBI): domain Eukaryota; kingdom Metazoa; phylum Chordata; class Mammalia; order Artiodactyla; family Monodontidae; genus Monodon; species Monodon monoceros. Next base: position 74,255,716 of record NW_021703774.1, on the reverse strand, counting down.
AGACAATGGGGATCATAGTGAATCCTCTACTTTAGATATGCATTCTTCCTTTGATAAACCATATTTAGTAAATGGTTATCCAGCTTCAGTTTAAACTTCTTAGTAAAAGAACTTCCTATCTCACTTTGTTCTTCAATCAGTATCTAACAAATAAAACAAATACGTGGCTCAACAAAATGCAATCCACATTTCCACTGTAAAAGAGGAAGAGCTGTCCTAGTGGTAACATTCTTAAAGATAAAGAAAATCATCCCTTTTGTTTTCTGATTATAGAAGTAATATACATTTATCCTAGAAAACTTGGAAATACATAAAGGTATAAAATATCTATTATTTCATGACCGTGATATAGTGTTATTATTTTAATATGTATCCTTTCAAGTTATTTTCTGCTTGTATACATATGTATACATCTGTGTGTTTATATTACACACATAGGGCCATACAACAAGTGCAACTTTATATCATGCTTCCCCCACTTTACATTATATTGTGAACATTTTCTGCCTTTAAATATTATTTGAAATAATTATTATGTCTACATAATGGTCTAAGATGGATGTTTGATTTTTTTTTAACCATTCATTTTTTTTGTTGGACCATTTAGGTTATTTCAGAATTTGTGCTACCATGGATAGCTCTTTGATAAACATGCTTTTACTTATATCTCTGACTATATATCTGATGATTTCTTTAGGATAAGTGTTTAAAGTGGGATTACTGGGTTGAGGATATAAACTTTTAAAAGGCTGTAGATTCAAGGGGTCAAATTGCTCCCCCAAAAGACTGTGTTTATAGTCCTTCCAGTAAGGTATGAGAGTGTCCATCTCAAAAAAACCCGTGGCAGCCTGATTATTTTTTAAATCTTTGTCAATTTGATAGGTAAAGAATGGTTTTATTGGCTATTCTTTTCTTAATTGCCTATTTGCACATTTATTCTATTCATGTTCTTTGCACATTTATTCTACTGGGGTGATTTTTTTTCGTTTGGATTTCCATGAGTTCTAATATGAGTGTTAACTCCTTGTCTTATTTATTACAAATATAGCAAACTGTAAATATTAGAGTGCTCCAGGCCTCAGTCCCTGGATCTCTTCTTTCCTCTCTTCACATCCACTCCTTTAGGAATCTCACCCAGTCTCATGGCTTGAAACATTTGTATACTGAGAACGCCACTAGAATGTAAGCTCCATTTAAACTCCATGGGTGCAGGAGTTTTTTGTCCATTTTGCTCACTGATACATCCCTAGCACTTAGAACAGTGCCTGGCACTTAATAAGAACTCAGTAAGTATTCATTGAATGAATTTAGATGGTTTTTAAATTATTATTATTCCCATTTTACAAATAAGGAAACAGGTTTACAGTTATTAAATAAATTGCTGAAGGTTGTATAGCTAGAAAATGACTGAACTGGGATTCAAATCCATGTTCTTAACTACTACATGTACTGCCTTTCTTAAATTTGATGTAATTGTTTTTCTGTATGTTCTGTTGAAACCTGCTTCATAGTAACTTCTACCACATCACACAGTTATGCTTAATTGGGAATGAGTATAATGTATATGAGATGTTGTTGTTTGCAGGGGAAGGAGAGTACAGGGGTAAACACTAGGGAGGGTTGATGTTTATGGAGGAGCAGTCTGGGACTAGGTTATGGGAAACCTTAAACATCTTCAAGAATTTAGACTCAATGACAATCTTAAATAGAAGAGACTCATTGTAGATTCCTGAGCTGAGTGGGGTACAGATAGTTTACAGTTTCCCAACCAGTTTAGTGCCTTAATTAACTAAAGTTTTGTCTTCTTTTTACCCCACATCCTTGAGGGTCACTTGGTTAGTATGTGGAAATGGAGTTAGATTTGTCTAACCTGAAAGCTCATGGCCTTTTCTTAACTCCTCACTGCTTTGCAGTCAAAACAGCTCCTGTGTCCACTGCTAGAACTGTATCTATCAGGTGGAAAGACATCTAAGCTGTCTACTTAGAGTGTCTTTTCCCTTGAAAGGGCCTGAAGACATGGTGGCAAATTCTTACTACTTCTCTAGTGTCCATAAGACATCCTCTCTCCTCTAATGTGTTCTTTAAGTCAGATCACAGTTTAATCTATTAACTAACAGCCATCTTTTCCTGACATTTTTCTTGGCACTTGGACTTGAAACTTTCCAAATTCCTCAGGCACACATTTTCCCACCTCTCCTTCCTGCTGCATATTATTAATCTCATCTACTATGCTGTTTTACTATATTTTTAATTTTTTAATGAATATTTTTCTCTTATTACAAAAGCAGCACCTATTCAGTACAGGAAAAAAAACCCCATAAAATACACATCATCAAAAAACCCCCAAAACCCATCACCTCCAATTAACCAATGTTAATTTTTGCTGTATATCCTTCAAGAACAACTTTTAATTCATATATCTGGGTGGGTGTATGTGTTTGACAAAACAGATTACCTGGTACATATTTTAAAATCTTTTCTTCCCCTAACTAATCTTTAGTGGAGTGCATTTTGTTGAGCCATGTATTTCTTGTTTTATTTGTTGAATATTGATTGAAGAACAAATATCCAAAAATGGAATGACCTGCAAAGTGAGAGAGGGAGTTCTCTTACTAAAAAGTTTAAATTGAAGGTGGATAACAATTTACTAAATATGGTTTTTCAAAGGAGGGATGCAGGTCTAAAGTAGAGGATTCAATATGATCCCCATTGTCTAGCATTATGTCTGGCATATGGTAGATGCTCAATAAATATTCGTTGAAAGAATGAGTGAATGAATACCTGATATCTAAGGTCTGTTCCAAACTTGAGACCTTGTGATTCCTAAAGCCTCCCCTCACCATCCCAGTCCTCTTAGCTTTCCGTGGGAGGAATTATATTATGAATCACTAATTTAAGAGATCATAATTCTATACTATATTTCTCTTGTTGCTCCATAGCTAACATATTTTTAGTATGTTCCCTTAATATGAAGTGATGAAAATGGCTCTTCATCTCTGTGATCTTCCTCCCTGAAACACACAACCCCGGTCTAATCAAGAGAAAAACATCAGAAAAATTCAAACAGAGGAACATCCTATAATACACCTAACCAGTACTCCTTAAAACTGTCAGGGTAATGAAAGACAAGGAACGTCTGAGAAACTGTGAATTTTGAATTGCTACTCAAGTTTTTTGCTTTTTTTTAATTAAGAAAATTTATTTCTTAAAACAGTTTTAGATTTTCAGAAAAACTGAGCAGATAGTACCGAAAGTTTCCATATGCCCTGGCACCAGTGTCCCCTATTATTAATGTCATATATTATTATGGTATATTTGTTACAATTAATGAACAAATATTGATACATTATAATTATTCAAGGTCCATACTTGATTTGGAGTTCCTTAGTTTTACCTAATGCTCTTTTTCTGTTCCAGGATCCCATTCAGGATACCACATTATATTTAGTTATCATGGCCCTGTTATGTATTGAATATGTCTATACATACATATACTTACATGCACAAACATATATGTATATGTATGTATACATACATAACTAAAATTGAAAGGATCTATATGCAAATACTAAAAATGATTATTACTACATCATGGTCATGAAATAATAGGTATTTTTATATATACCTTTATGTTTTTCCAAATTTTCTAAAATAAATATATACCACTTCTATAATGAGAAAACAAAAGGAATGGTTTTCTTTGTTTTTATGAAGGTCACCGCTAGGACAGCTCTCTCTCTTTTACAATGGAAGTGTGACCTTTCCTTGTTTTTGATGACCTTGACAGTTTTGAAGAGTACTGGTCAGATATATTATAGGATGCTCCTCTGTTGGAATTTGTTGGCTTTTTTCTCCTGATTAGACTGGGGTTATCAGTTTTGGGGAAGAGGATATCACATCATATTAAGGGTACATACTAACAATATGATTTAATTTTGTTCATGTTGAAACCTTGGTCATCTGACTGAAGTAATGCTTGTCCAGTTTCTACACTGTAAAGTTACTCCCCCCACCTTTCCAAAATTGTTTTGGACAAAATTCCCTATACACAGGCCATACTTAAGGCGTGGGGAATTACACTCTCCCTTTTTAGGGTGGAATCTACATAATTTATTTGGAATTCTGCATGAGAAATTTGTTTTTTTCTCTACCACGTATTAATTTGTTCAAACGTTTATTTATATCAGTATGGTCTCTTGGATATTTATTTTATACTTTGGTGTTATAATCCAATACTACTTTATTGCTCAAATTGTTCACGCTTTGGCCATTGGGAGCTCTTTCAGTCGACTCTTATGCCCCTTTGACACAGCCCCATCAATGTGTGTGTTGTGGTTTTGAGCACTTTCTTACTTTCTGGCACTACAAGATGCTTCAGGCTCATCTTGTATGTTTCCTGCCCCAGTCCTAGAATCGGCCATTTCTCCAAGAAGCCCTGGTTCCTTTTATTGGAAAATGGTATTAGGAGCCAAGATCTGGGTGCTAGGTATCTTCCCTGCTACTGGGATTTCATTTCCTTCAAGTTTCATTTTCATTTGATGACTTTCTTTATCCCCCATGCTCTCTGACTGGCTTCTCAAAAATAATGACAAGAGGCAAAGTTCAGTTACGGTAGCAGGAGGAACTTTCAGTTCATCTCCAGTGGAATGGGCTGTCTTGGAGGAAAATGGACACCCTCTCCTTAGGAAAATGCCACCAGAAGCTGAATGACCAACAACTTACAGAGGGTAGTACTGTACTGGGAGGGTGTTTGGGCTGGAAGACTCCATGGGTCCTTCCATTCTAAGATTCTGTGTTTCCAGGTGGTGTTTAAAAAGATCAACTTGATTGTAATGGCTCTTATCACATACATCTCCACTCCCAATCAAATGACTGTGAGACTGATGACTCATTCCTGTTCCCTCCCAGTGTCTGGCACACTACCTTTTTCATGGTAGATGCTTAATAAATGTTTTGTTGAAATGCATTGCATTAGATTGAGTTTAGGCCTAGTTGGGTTTGGAAAGTGAGGGAGAGAAAGAATTCAAAGATCATATGTAGATATGCAGATGGTGATAAACGTCAAATTAACTTAGGGGCTTAGGAAAGTTTTATCCAAGGGTCTAGTCACTTTCCTCATTGTGCTACAGTCACACCACATTGCAATCATCTGTCCTGTTGGAACCGTGTCTCATCCATATTTTATATTTTTAGAAATACCTTGCTTGGCACTATGCCTTCTCAAAATTTGTTGAATTAAACTGGCTTTTCAGGTCTCTGGGAGAAAAGATTGAGTGTCTTGTACCTCCCTGGCTTTCTGTCTGTTCTACTGTACTTTTTCTCTGTGTTTTTGTCTTTATCAGGTTTTTCCTATTGGATGTCTGAATCCCCAGGCCCCCTCCATCATGGCCAGCCGGGGTGGGGGCCGGGGTCGTGGCCGTGGCCAGTTGACCTTCAGCATGGAGGCTGTGGGCATTGGGAAGGGGGATGCTTTGCCCCCACCCACCCTGCAGCCTTCTCCACTCTTCCCTGTGAGTGTCTGCCCTCCTTTCCCAAGACTCCCATATGCCCCTGGCTGACTGTGTATGATCCTGGATTCCTCCTGAGCCATCATAAAATCATCCTCATCTTGCCCCTCCCTGTCTGTATACTCCCACCTTATATGGGATGTTTTCCAGACAAGGAAGTGTCTACCCTCACTTTTTACATTCTCAGCTCCCCAGCTTTCAAAATGCTGTGCTGCTCCACCCATTTGCCTTGGTCCTCTGCTCAGTGGGAGCATTGGATTGAATTGTGGGGAGAGGAGAGGCCCTCCCAGATTTGTACTCCAGCATTTTCTCTCTGAATTGACCATTGCCTCTGCCTCCTTAGCCCTTGGAGTTCCACCCAGTGCCTCTGCCCTCAGGAGAGGAAGGGGAATATGTCCTGGCACTGAAGCAGGAGCTTCGAGGGGCCATGAGGCAGCTCCCCTACTTCATCCGGCCTGCTGTCCCCAAGAGAGGTCAGTTGGAATGCTAGTATCATGTTCTGAGTGCCCTCCATGAGTAGTGCCCTATACTTAGCACCGCTGGGGCCCAGAGAGGCCAGAAGAGGCACAGAAAGCTCACTGCCTAACTGGGGAGATCACAGTAATTACCCCTGCATTTGAAATGCATTATGGTATCCATGGTTTGTTTTGAGTCTCACAGAAGTCTTGGACAGTAGGAGGTTAAGTATTAAGATGCCCATTTTACAGATAGAAATGAGATGTATTAAAATTTTTAACAATCTGGATATTGCAGGTACCAACCAATCAGAAGAACTTGAGAAGGGGTCTCTGAGAAGCCCTGTAATTAAAATATTACCCCTTTGGTTTGTGGATCATGAGAGGTCAGGGAGCCAGGAGGGACTGGAGTACAAGATGTACTTAGGAGGTCTGGGATAGTGGATATTTACCAACTGGTGTGGAAGTACAGTATTTCAATGTATTGACAACCAGTGCTTTCCTACTAAGCCCTAGAAGCTAAAGTTCAGAGAGATGAAACAATTGCCTAAGTTAGTCCCATTAACGAGGAGTAAAGGGAACACTGAAACCCTCGTTTCTTGCTCTAGTATACTTTCCACTGTACCACACTACCAGTCAATATAGCCATGCCTTTGCATTAAGGGAGGTAACAAAAACATTGTAATTTGAGGTCGCAAAAGGACAGGTTAGAAGAGTGTTGAAGGTCCTCATGGAAGCTGACCCCCTGGGCTCTGGGTCTGGGGTGAGGAAAAAGACAATTTCTGAGTTTTGAGAGGGCTGGACCTCAGGAAGAACCCTGTTCTAGGGCTCTGAAAGGATAAAACTTTGACCCTTGACCTCTGATCCCTCAGATGTGGAGCGTTACTCAGACAAATATCAGATGTCAGGGCCGATTGACAACGCCATAGATTGGAACCCTGGTAGGTGATGGGCCCTTTCATTGACCTCCCTTCTTTCAAATGCTTGAGATGCCTCAAGCCACAAGCCACCACCCTGTCCACCCTCCTCTGTCTCCACCTTCACCCTATTCAGGAGCCTTAGATGTGCTCCAAAACACTCTCAGACTCTACCTAAAAACCTATTAAATGGCCCCCCTCCTCTGGAGGCATCCAAGCCACAGTTTTGTTCCAAGCAGCTTTGACCCAGCCCCTTCCTTCCTCACCCTTAACCCTGATCCTTACCTGTCCTTTCAAAGAGTCCTCATTCATAGGACACCCCAGGGCAGAGTCTTGCTGACTTTTTCATTCCCGCTATTCCTAGATTGGCGACGTCTACCCCGGGAGCTAAAGATCCGAGTACGGAAGCTACAGAAGGAGCGTGAGTGTATCTGGAAAAAGGAGGGAAAGGAGAGGTTTCCTTCATCAGCTGTAGGGCCAAGGCTGCTGGTGGTCTTGCCTGCCCTCCCAATTCCTACCTACCCAGTCTACCCAGTATTGTTGCTGGGTGCCACGGTGGCCACATGAGGGCAGCAGAGTGACATGGTCTATGCAAGAGGGTGGGGTAGAAAGCCATCTAGGAAGTTTGCTCTGATGGTTCACCTTTTGATCCTCTCACCAGGGACCACCATTCTACTCCCCAAGAGGCCCCCTAAGACCACAGAAGATAAGGATGAGACAATACAGAAACTAGAGGTAAGGAAGAAATGTGCATAGAGACTACCTGGGCCCCAGATTCATTCCTCCCCTTTGGCCCATGTGTGCCTCAATTTTTCCCTTCGGTGAGCTGAGTTTCTCTTCCTATTCATCCTCACATAAGACCCTGGAGAAGAAGGAAGAAGAAGTGACTTCAGAGGAAGATGAGGAGAAAGAAGAAGAAGAAGAGAAGGAAGAGGAAGAAGAAGAGGAGTATGATGAAGAAGAGCATGAAGAGGTGAAGGGGACCTCCTTTCATTCTCAGGCCCCCTTTCTTCCACGCATAAGCTCTGGGGATCTCAACTTCAGAAGGCTGGAGGGCCAAAGGAGATAGTGCCTCCAAAGGATAGCGCCCTCCACTTTACCTGTCCCTAGGCTCTTCTCAAGAGTGAACTACAGCTTGAATTCAGAGAGAACTATAGGCTTGGAATGCTGCGATTGGGAGGGAAGGGGACTGGTGCACAGGGATGAAGGAGAATGCTGAAAGCATGCCGACATTCCTTCCTTCTTCCCTCCTTTCCTTCTATTTCAGGAAACTGATTACATCATGTCATATTTTGACAATGGAGAGGACTTTGGGGGTGACAGTGATGACAATATGGATGAGGCTATATACTGAAGAAGGACTCTAAACAATACCCTGGACGTTCATATCTTTCTTGATTTAGGACACAGAGAGTAGCTGTCCCCTATTATTAGGTTTTGTGGACAAGCAAATCATTTGCTCAGAATCCAGATAACCTGTTTGGTCCCTGGAGATAGGAATAGAGAGTGACAACAGATAGCTCTCTTTTCTACCCTTCCCCTCCCTCTCTCCTGTGGTATTGTATCACCTCTGATATCTTGGGGAAAGGACAAAGGACCAATGTCTTAATTGTATGAAAGTGAGAAAGGAGGGTCGAAAGAAGGACTGGAATCATTAGAGCTGAGACAGCTGTGCACATGCCCCTACCCATTTATAGTTCTTTGTGGAGATAATTGGGGGTGCGAGCAGTTAGGAGGAATAAGGCCAGTTTTATATTTTTAAATAAAATGTTTTTATCTGTCTCTCTGTCCAGGGTGAAGCCTAGTGGGAGAGGGCTGGAGGAATGAAGGGGATGCCTAGTAAGCCATTCTTCTCTCCTCACCTGTTAAGAGTCCAGTGTGACACACTGGGGGTTACAGCCTTCCTGTCCTTCGCCCCTTCCCTTCTACCCCCATGGTGGGACACCTAATCCCCATCTAGCTCTGCCAAGGCACATTCAGGAGCTCATCTGCGGGGCTGCGCAGAGAGAGCTGTATACAGCCCACGCCCTGAAGACCAGCTGGCTTCTGGGCTTCTGGTCCTCAGGCAGTGGGGACGACATGATTCATGTGTGTTCACATGTGTTCACAGGGACACAGGCCCTCACTTTCCCACGCTTGACCTTGATCTTGTCCTTGTTTACAAGGAATGATTACAATTATTTTTGTGGGGAGAGTCAAGAAAGCCAGGTGTGGGGAGGAAATAGGGAGGAAGTGCCGATTCTTCTTCAGCACACTCGCCCTCTTCCAGGCCCTGGAGACCCCACTTCGAAAGGTGTGTCTGTGAAGCAGGAGCCCCCTAAATATCCTATTCTCCACTTCCGGAAGCTGCTGTGTGGCTGAGTTGCAGTTTCCCTTCTGTGGAATTTAGTTCTTCCTTTGTGGAGTTTAGTTTGCCTTTCTCTCACTCCCTTCTTGTGGGGAGGGGGAGGGGGTAGGCAGTGTTGCTTTACAGGAAGTAAGGAGGGTGCAGAGGAAGGGGGTGACTTAGGGACACTCAGCTCTGAGAGGTGCTTTCTCACCCACACAGTTCTCCCTTGGGTGAGGTCACTTCCCTGGGCTCTGATTGGCTTCCGAGGAAGCCCTAGATGTACTGATTGGTTCCAGCCACTTGACATGCAACAGTCACGGGCAAGCTGCATGTCCAGAATAGGGACTGGATAAGGAGGCAGGAACAGATAGCTGGGATGCTGTCATAGCAACCTTACTAAACATTTGAAAGCCATGAAGATGGGATGTAGGAGAATCTTCAAGAAATTCCCCAGCCATATTCAGGTAGGCAGACTGAAATCCCTATGGCATCAAGTGATAGAGACTGGCAATCTAATGTTAGATACTTCTGACCCAATTGTAAAGAATGAATAGGGGCTGTGACTCCATTGAGGGAAAGCACCTTAAAAGCCTGGTTTGGGTGTGGTAGTAGATGTTAAGGTAGGAGCCAAGAGAACAGAGAAGGAAACAGGAATAGAAATAGAACATTCCAGAGTTATTGAGCAATTTGGATGATTGATGTGTTTCCTTTTCTAGTTCTCTGAGGTATTGTGTGAGTGGAGTAGGGGGAGGGGCCAGGGGACCTGTCACTGGGGTTTCCCGTAGTCACACTGTAGCCTGTGATTGTAGCTAGGGAGAAATTAGCAGAAAACAAAAATAAAAGACCCTGGAAAATCTCCTTTTACCTTTCTCCCCTGCATATACACACATACCAGACCTAATCTGGTTAACTATGTTTGTGTCTATGTTGGGGGCACAGTTGACCTCCTAAATCCCACCTAATGCCAGCATGTGTACTCAAAAGAGTGGGAACAAAGAAGATTCTAGACAAGAGACAGTAGAGGAGAACTGAACACACCCCTGCCCCCACCTCTATACACACACATCCTTTTCCCATGAAACAGGGGAAGGATAAAGGTTAGAGTGGCCTCTTGGGATCAGTTGTACTTCCTCAAAGACAAAGTGTCAGAGAGACCAGACCATTCTTGGACTCTTTCCTATCTGGCCTCCTGCCCTTCCTGGCAGGTGACCTTGCTGAACAAAGCCAGAGACAGGGGACCCAGCAGCTTCCCCAGATTCCGGAACAGTTCCAGGAATGAGCTAGACTGTTTCCATTGACCTTTCCCCTACTTTCCATAGGTTCTATTGGGCAGGCTGAGGCAGAAGCCTAAGACTCAGTAAATAGAGTCAGGGCTGCTAGTCCTCCGGAGGACCACCTGAAAGGGTAGAGGTCCAAGCACTACTTGCAAACATTTAGAGAGGCCCCACGTGGTTCTTGCTCAGCCCTGGACTGCGTGCCTGCTTATGTTGAATAGATTGCTCCCATGCCCACAGCCTAGGCTGCTCTGGCCCCAGGCAGGGTAGGTTCTCAGTCAAGAATCCTCTCCTTCCATACCCCATGTTCCATCCCTAGCCTACTGGTCCCCTCCCACCTCGGGCAGGAAGCTTGAGATTGGGGTCTGCAAATTTAAGCTCAGGGACTCAAGTGATTTGAGGGAGGGCTGAATGAGAGACCTGGTTATAGCATGCAGTTTAGAAGATTGGGAGTAGAGACCAAAGAAAATTGGAGGGTCAAATATTGGGTGGACAGGACACCCATGGTTGGTGAGGTAAAGACATGTATTTTCCTCAATTCGTTTTTATTGCTGTTTGAACTTTGAAAGGAACGAAGGGTGGTTTGTAGGCCTAGGCTAGTTTAAGAACTAAGCCAAAGGGAAAAGCTGCCATCTCAACTGGGCAAAGCACTGGTTTATGGTCCTAGTTTCACCACTCCATAGCTTTGTACCCTTGGGAAAGTCATGTAGTCTCCAAGCGTCAAATTCCTCATGTATGAAAGAGAATTTGAGTTAGATGTCCACTAGGAAATCCTTCAAGCTGACGTTGATCCACCTGCAAGAATCCAGATGGTTCTGAGAACAAAGGTCAGGATGTGTCCAGCTTTTGCTGAATTCATTCCGTCTGCTGGATTTCCCCACCTTATTCTCAGCTGGGCAGGCTAAACATACCTCAGGCAACTAGCCAGTCCTTTCCAGGAACCTGCTTCAGCCCAAATAGCAGAAGGATCAGCAAGTCCATTAACTAGCAAGGAAGGAGACACCCCTGCAGCAGAGTTCAAGGTCACGATCAGCAAGCCAGGACTCAAATCAAGCAGGCCACCAAGGAATTTCTGACTGAGGAAGGGGCCTGTGGGGCAGGTCCTCCCTATCTCCCCTCATGTAGCATGTCTGGCCAAAGGACAGAGAAGAGAAATGAGCTAGACAGGAATAGTTCAGTTAGCTAATCTGGCCAGACCAGTGGTGACCCTTTCTCCACTGACCTTTCCCCTACTGAGACTCACTTTTTCCCCAAGGTCATTTGGGACCAGAAAGTGGGAAATAACAAGTTCTAGTTTCCTAGTATCGCCTCAGAAAGTTATTTGCCTTATCCCCAACAGGACTTAATTTGCCATTTTGTACTCCGGAGGGAAGGGAGGTTCCCCCTGCAACTCTAATGGGAGTCAGTGGAAAGACAGTGATCCAACCCTAATTGCAGGACCTGAGAGGCTAAGTGCGATCACCCTGGGCACCCAAAATTTGGGGGGAAGGAATCCAGGGATTCCTCAGACCCAGTCCTGACCAATGCAGGGAGGGGCTATGCCCCGGTGACCTCTGACTCTGGGACTGTTCTTCATTCTCAAACCTCTACTCCTCCTGGAATTCTCAGCTGTGGGCTGAGGTTCCCAAGACTTGGATCCCTGCCTCTCCTTGAATCTTCTCCATTCTCTAATTCCATTTCCCTTGGTATAAAATAGACAAGGAGAAATATCCAAATCCTGTGTCTTACGTTCTCTGTTACACTCAGGGCAGCCTTAATAGTGCTAGAATAGGAAGGAGGTTAGACCTGTCTTTGCCTTACCCAAAAGGATTGGGGGGACAAACTAACCTGAGTCACGGACACAGATCTGGGATATTTCCTATCTTGGAGAGAATAGATGAAATCCCATGTGGACAGGGAAAGAAGCCCTGGTACTCATCCTCCTTATGCTCTGCTATGGCCAGAGAAATAGCCATTCTAGAGGGGAAATTCCGTCAACTAAGGAGGTCAAGGTAACTCTTTTACCTCATTTTTCTTGGGCAGAGATGGTAAGAGGATGTGAAACAAAGATGGGGTCAGTGAAAGGAAGGCCAAATGCTGACCGGTCCTTTTCTCAGCCCTCTGCTTCCTGTCTCCAAGCCTCTCTCTTGGCCCTTGGACAGTCTTTCTTGTCTGACCATACTTGGATGCTCTTGGCCCCTCACCTCTCCCTTACTTGGCTCCTGTTTTGAGACTTGCTTTCCATCCTGAGCCACCATTCTAACACCTGTCCAGAGCTATCAGGGATGTTTATAAACTTCTCAGGAGCTGGACTGGGCCAGGTCAGGAGGGGTGGCTGAGAGCCAGAAAGAGAGCTTGCCACTCAGACTCTCTTATTGTCTTTCAGATTCCTTTCCTTTTCTGACTCTCTAACCACGTCTTTCTTTCCATGTCTCTCTTTGCCTCATGTCTTTAGCATTATGCTACTTAAATTAGGTTATCAATGGGTGATGTGGTGAGGAATATTTGGAGCCACAGACTACACACCTTCCAGAATGTCAATTTTACTTTTAAGATTTGCTGGGGGAAGATAAATTATTCTTATACTAAAATTACACAAATATATTATGCAGTGTGAATCAAAATTTGCACTTTTTAAACATAAAACGGGTACTTCAAAGACATTTCTGGCTTGTGACAGGCTACTTTGGACTGTTCCAGAAGCCCGGGGGAAAATTCAGTTTCCCTAATCTTAGGGGTCCTTCAGAGGAAATATTTGAGAAGAAGCTCTACTTAGAGCAGAGGTGACAACCTAAGGCAAAAACCTTAACACCAGACAAGAGCCAAGGGTATAAAGGAGTGAAGCAGGTGAGTGTAATGCAATAGGGAGTGGTGAGAACTGGCAGATACAAGTCTGCCTGACCCTTTTAGCTCTAGCAGGTTGATGCCATGAAGGAATGTGGGCTCAGTGTTACCAAATGTGGTTGCTTTTTAAGGGAAGCCAGAACAATAGATTTTAGTGAGCTCTGTTTTTTTAATGTTTACAACCAATTCAAATATTTAGGAAGAAGCTATACAAGTTTCTAAATGCCTGCAAGCTGATTCTACCTATGGGCCCTCGGTTTGCTGCCTCTGACCTCTATCAACATTTCTTCCACTTCCCAAAGGTGTATGTGGCCCAAATCTGGACTTCCAAGGTCTCAAATTCTGTTCCCAAGAGCTGGGGGCAGTGAGCTTCATGAGGTTACAGGGGAGAATGGAGCTCTCCTGCAGGACAGCTTGGGGAGGTAGAACTGAAGAGAAGCCCTTTGGGTACCAATGGCAGGTGACACCTTTCTCCAGCGGGAGAGAAGGAGCCATTGGTCCCTGCCCAACCACCTTTTCCCTGATCTTCAGGGATATGGAGCTAAAAACATCTTGGGGTCTGGAACAGAAACCAAAGATTCCTCAGAGTTGGAAGATGAGACAAGCATGAAAGCCCACGCATAGAGAGAAATGGGAGAACAGGAGATGAAGGAAGGAAGCTGTGAGCCTGGATAGATGAAGGAGGAAGTCAGAATTTAGACAGGTAAACTGGAGAGGGAGGGGTCTTTAGCCACAGAACCATATAAGGGAAACACAGTTCTCACGCTCCTGAACCCCGCCTCCCCTCCCAGCAACTGAAATCCTTCCCCTGTCCATCTGTCCATGAGGTTAAAAATATCTTAGCTGGGTACCCAGCCAGACATTTCCAAGAACCTGTTTACCGACCATCTGATTGACTTGGAGAGGTGGTCAGCAGCTCCATCACCCAAAAGGGAATGAGAATGGACCTTGCTTACATTCCAGGACTCAAGGCCCATGGGTGTCACAATTCTGTCCCCATGTTCTGCCTTTCCTCTTCCTTCTTCCATCACTTCATGGCCTGGAGATGACCAATCAGTTGGTAGTCAGAAAAATCCCAGTCTTCAGTCTGTCCAACCTTTTCATAACAGGCTCCATAGAAAGCACAGCAGGGTCACACCAAGGGAAAGGTCAGGACAAGACAGGAATAGCCTAAATAGGCTAAATTGGGCCTCATCAGTGGGGCCTCCACTGGCTTTTGTGCTACTCAGTCTAGCCCACCTCAGGGAAATAAATCAAATGAGATGCAATACCTTCAAATAAGGAGTCTGGGAGTTCTTTGTAGTGTCACAAACAGCACTCTCTGTTTCTCAGTTCATCACTCCAAATGGTGGGAAGCTTGCCTCTGGAGTTGTATACTGGAAAGTTAAGAAAGCTCAATTAATTAATTCCCAGAAGGTGATAGAGTTACTCCAGAGGCCTGTAAAGCACGCTGGGAGTATGAGAGAGAAAACTCTAGTGGTCCCAGAGCTATACCATGGGGGTGTGCAGAGGGCCTGTCCTGGCCTGGGGGTGGGAGTCCCAATAGTGGGCCACCTCTCCCACCACAAAATTAACTACAGGGTGAGTCAGCCTCTGTACAGTGACCTCTTCTCAGACTGTTTTGCTACCCCAACACAGGAAGGGAATCAAGAGGAGCAAAGAGAGAGTGGTGTTAGTTATGATAGGTCAGAGAGGAGGAACAAATTTGAGGACATGCCTGGGAGTGAGCTAATCAAGGCAGTGGTGGTGAATATGCCTCCTCTTTTATTTTAGATAACAAGCACAATAACTTCGCCATTGTTTTAACTCTTCATATATATATATATATATATATATATATATATATATATATATATATACATTTTTTTTTAAGGAGAAATAAAGCTGTATTAGTTTGCTAGGGTTGCCAGAACAAAATGCCACAGACTGGGAGGCTTAATTAATTTTCTCACAGTTCTGGAGGCTTTGAGTCCAAGATCAAGGTGTCCACAGGTTTAGTTTCTTCTGAGGCCTCCCTCCCTTGCTTGCAGATGGCCGCATTCTTTTCTTTTTTCATTTAATTAAAAAAATTTATTTTAGGCTGTGTCGGGTCTTCGTTGCTGCACGCAGGCTTCTCATTGCAGTGGCTTCTCTTATTGCGGAGGAAGGGCTCTAGGTGCATGGGCTTCGGTAGTTGAGGCTCACGGGCTCTAGAGCGCAGGCGCAGTCGTTGTGGCGCATGGGCTTAGTTGCTCCGCGGCATGTGGGATGTTCCCAGACCAAGGCTTGAACCCACGTCCCCTGCATTGGCAGACAGATTTTTAACCACTGCACCACCAGGGAAGCCCCTGGCCACATTCTTGCTGTGTCCTCACATGGACTTTCCTCTATGAGCTGAGTGTGCATGTCTGTGTCCTAATCTTCTCTTCTTATAGGGGCACCAGCACATTGGGTTAGGGCCCAGCCATATGACCTCATTTTACCTTCATCACCTCTCTTAAGGCCCTATTTCCAAATACAGTCATATTCTGAAGTACTAGGGTCTGGACTTCAACATATGAATTTATGGGGTTTCAGTTCAGACCATAAGAGCAGCTGCTCCCTGTTGGTTGAAGCAGAAGTCTCTTCTCAGAGGAGAGAGGAGTCTTCCCACATGGCCTAGAACTTGACCCAGCCAAGTCATGACCATGACTCTGATTCCCTGTTGTTTTACCACATGCCTCAGTGACTGAGAGTGTAGGTCAGGGAGTGAAAAAGAAATTATGTCCTTAGTACATTTTCACTAAATATTTCAGCCTTTGTGAGGCCACGTATTCACAAAAGAAGTAAAGAAGTTACGTTTTTGTCAACAAGTGGTTGGCCTTGGAAGGCACACAACTCACTGAGGAACCACATAAGTGCCTCCAATATGCTGAGGCAAGCCATGAACACAGGAGCTGAAGACAGTGAGAAATCAGATGTCACATCCTAGTTGGGAAGCAGTTCATCACCAGGTTAGTTCAATCAAATCCGTGTTTTAGGTGCTGGGGTTGAGGAGGGCGTCAGTCCTGGAACACTTTATCAGAGAAATTTATATTTTCATATGGCCTCAAGTTACTGGCATCCTCCAGTACTCCCTTTAGCATTTCTTGAAGAGTAGGTATTATAGTACTGAACTCCTTCAGCTTTTGTGTGAGAATGCCTTTCATTTTTCCTCATTCCCAGGTTTCACATGTGGATGACCAGGGTTCACACTTAAAGAACTTTACTATTTTCTTACAGCTACATTGGACCACCAGGAAAATAACTTGCCTGGATATTATTTCTTGCTTTTAATGGTCACGATTTTTGCCAGAAGATGAGACAATGTATGTCCTCCAGCATCACATCTATGTACATATTTCTCTGCAATGTGTCCAGCAGGTCCCACTCTTTGTGGGTGAGTTCTACAAACACGTCTTCAAAGGTCACTGATCTCTAAAGCATCATGGATATTCTGGTTCAGTCAGCATCATTCTTTCCAGTGCCTCCCATGACTTGCTGTATTCTGTTGGTCAGAAGCCAGTCAGTAGCCACTTAGTAGTTGCACAAAGAGTGGAGTTTCCTCACTGGATGTGGATCACAGTCTGTGGCTGGGAACATCCAGAAGTGGGGTTCAGTGTTCTCCCCCAGAACTGGGAAAAGTGGCTGCATTCTGGAAATAACTGAAAGTGATGAAAATCCAGCCTCAATCATCACTGAGAAGGTGGGGATAAACCGCGCGGGGCGGCTGGAAATGAAGGCACGGTGACGGGAGGAGGGTGCATGACCCCTTTTCACAGCTTGGGGCGCGGGCGGGGAGCGTCTTCTTCCCGCAGCCCCGCCAGCCGCCACGCGGGCCCCGAAGCCGCCACATGTGCTCCTGCCGCCGCCATGGCGCCTCCCTTCCCCACATATATTTTTAAAATCCTCACTTCTAAGGTTGTTACTATTACTCTTTCCCATTTTACAGATAAACTGTAGCACAGAGAAGGTTAAACAAGTTGCAAGGTCATACAGCTAGTTAAGTGGTGGAAGTAGGATTTGAATTTAGATAGTTTGGCTCCAGTTGGTATTGTGCTTAATTACCACACTATACTATTTCTCCTTAATAGTATAGGGAGGCTGATCCCTGAACTTCCTCTAGGCTATAGACTCACCTATTGGGCCAGGACCTGCAGCCCTGGTTCTGCAGTCATCTCTGAGAGGGAGTTTTTCAGCTTTGGAAATGGAATTGAACGTAGAGTCAGAACAGAGAATGGGGCAAAAGTTTCTTTCTTTCCACTCCAGAACTATTGAGGTCAGGATGCTTGGGACAGAGGCCATCAGAGGGTCAGTAAAACATTCTCCTTATCCATCTTATGCATTCCATCACCTAGAGATAGTCCGAGGAAAAAATACTAGGAAGGGGTCTGTATACTACTGAAAGAACTGGGCAAAAGTAACTCTTTTACCCCGCTTCATAACCTTCAGCTCTTAGGTGATTGTTTTTTGTTGACCAGGTGTTTGGTCAGATCTTCTCTCCATACTTTTCCCTCCCGATGCCTCAACCCAAGTTATATCCTTGTTTTTCCAGTCTGTTCAGAGTTATCAAGGTAGCCAAGGATCCTGGTTGTGGAAGTATCTGTTCTTTCCTTGTTAATTTTACTTTCTCTAGCTCTTTTCTCTCTTTAGTTTTCTTTCTGTCTTCTCTCAGATCTTCCTATACCAGATTGGGCCTAATGAATAAATGATACTAAGAACTGGATCTCCTCAAATGGCTGTACATGTAGGTTATAGCTCTTTAAAAATTAAAAGGCATATGAGAAGTGCAAAGGAAAGGAAGACCCAAGGTATCCACCCACTTAAATGGAGAAACAGCTGGGCTGGGACCTAAGGAAGAGTACTTAAGCAAGCCTATGTGCAGATGTCCTGGGGTGGGGTAGAAGTTGTGTATCGAAGGCAAAAGGAAGTCCAGTGGAGACTTTTGTGCTCTAAGGGAGGGATGCGTTTCCTCTGGATGAACAGCTATAGCTGCTTCCTTCCTTCCTCAGATTTTGCTGTGCTGTTCAATATGACAGTCACTAGTCACAGGGAGCTAACTAAATTTAAAATAAACAGAAATAAAAATTCAGTTCATCAGGAAGAGTAGCCACATTTCAGAGCTCACTAGTCACATGTGGATAGTGGCTACCATATTAGGGCAAATATAGAACGTTTCCATCATTATAGAAAGTTCTGTTGGCCAGTGCTGGATTTGAGGTATTAGGGTATCAGGAGGAGGTGCATATGTTCTGGCCCTTCAAGGATCAAATCTCTATCAGACCTTGGGTGTAAGTTATCTACCCTCTCCATCCCCTTCTCATATCACGTACCAGTAGCCAGGCTGTATACACAAACAACCAGGCTTTTGTGCTCCATGGTCTCTCCATCTCTTTGTCCTGCCCTCTGGCCTGCTCTTGTCCTTGCTCTATCCCTCCAGTCCCTGCAAAACAAGCTCCAGAAAAACTTTTCCATCAACTTTGACTTAGTTTTCTGGTCACAGAGTTGAAAAAGGGCGGAGGCACTAAATTCTTGAACAGGTAAGAAAAGGAGGCAGAGGTGAGAGTAAAGGTCACAGTCACCATGGCAGCAGAGCTAGAGATTGACACCTTGGTAAAAAAAAAAACGACAACGGCCAGTAGAGAGCAAAAGAGCTACTGAGAATGAAAGATAGATGCAGACAAAGATTGAAGTGGAAAAGAATCTTTTCAATCCTACTTTCTGTTCAATTTACATTGATTTTATGAAATTCCAGGAGCCTGAGGTCTGGAATTACTATGTGGAGGTCCATAGAAAAGCGAACCCCCAAATAAGGGCTAGGACTAGATTTGTCTGCAGATTTAAATGAACCAGAAATCAGAACGTACGCTAACCTCTGCCATCTCGGGGTTTCTCATCACTAGTCACTCCTAGTCACTCCTTTCGGAATAAAAATCATTTCAATTAGAGGTGAAATTGCGCCATCAATCTGTTATTACTGTACAAGGAAGTAACAGAAACTGCTGAAGCATATCATAAGGAATGAGGGTTGGTTTGAATATTCAGCAAACATTTACTACGTTATGATCATGTACTTGGATACGAACTGTAATGGGAGCTGCAGAGATAAAAAAAACGGTAGCTGCATTCAAATAACTTGATGGTCATTAACTCTAAATCCTTATGTCCTGTATTATGTCTTCCTGCATATAAACCAGGCTTATACTGGGAAGAAACTATGATGAAACCAAATTATGAAAAAGACCCATAACCTTTTCCTTCCAAATCCCCTCACAAACTTCATTTCCCTGTATTTCAAGAGCTCATTAAACAAAACAAAAATCAAAGCTTCATGCACTCCAAAGTTGAAGGAATTTAGTAATGATTAACTATAGATGTAGAAAACTAGCTTGGACCACCAGAAGATCCCACTACAGTTCTTTAGTGAATTCGACAAAAGACAATGTAGCTCAAATTCCTTCCCTTGTCACCCCACCAACCCGCATTCTGACTATATTCATTACGGTCAATAGGAAATGGTTTCTCTACAAGGTTTCCAACAATGTGAATTGTGAAGTAGGGGGAAAGCTCCTTTGGGCACATTTTCTTTCTAATAACGTCTTCAACACCATCTCAGAGACCAGAAAACAAACTCTTTTGCCATTAAAAAAAACTTTATTTTATTTTTTACAAAGAATACCCCCACCTGGGGTGAAAAAATATATCTGGTTAAGTACAAAATATAGTTTTTGTCATACAAAAAGATATACAATTAAAAAACAACAGAAGAATGAAACCACCTTCAGCCCACATACTTTCTCAGGAAAGGGAAGATAGAGCTCAGTGCTCTGACACAGGACAGTGAACAAAGTGCTAAGGCTGAGGGAGACTGAGCAAGTGCTAGAGGCTGCAGTGAGAGAGGGGCTGTCAACATCCCTGTCTCCTAACACTGGGCAGGAAGGGAGCCCGCACAGCTTTTGTGAAGACCTGCCCTCTAGTTTCTCATGGCAACATCTGTATGCTCTGATCACAGTGTTGGGGCATTTTGATTTAGAGTTCCTCCTTGGGTTTGGAGAAGTCACAGTGGGCAAGGCTGATAGCAGCAACCCTTCTCATATAGTTAAGAGTGTCAGAATTGCAGAATTCTGTACACTGGGACAAAGTCTCAAAAGCAGTAACACTTTTTTTTTTTTTTGTCATTGTGCTTACCCCTAGAGACATAGTAGACCAGTTTTAGCTTACACTTGAGAAAGGAAAAAAATCCCAAATTTGACACAAACTAAAGTGCTAAGAACATCACCTCAGAATCAATTCCAAGGAGTCAGATGAAAAGAAAAACACATTCTCCCACGTGAAAATGTTTGCCAACAGGAGAACACAGTGCAATAGGCTCTAAAAATGGCTTTTAAGACCTTTGGTGGGGTACAGTTACTACCGCTTTATACCTGATTAAAGTACTTTCTGAACAAAGACAACCTTTGAGCTTCTTCCCTTTAATCCACGTGGGAAGCTCACTCCAAAGTCCAAACCAAATCAGCTCTGGAGGGATTTTTTTTTTTTTCTATAAGTGTACAAACAAAGGGGAACAACGATTTTAAGAACATCCTTTTCCCAAAGTTTTCGCCGTGATTTTTTTCCTTTTCATTTTCCTGGTTTGCTAAATTGGCTCTCCTCTACACGGCAGAGGTTCAAGGTCTATTGTTATACCAATCTATAATCCCCTCCATAAAACACTGGGAAGACCATGCCAGGAGGCCATTTCTACCCCTTATTCAAAACTACTGAAAATGCCTCAATTTTCAAAGAGATTTAAGAAAATGGGATTGGCCTGAATTTTTCTAGTATGTTTTTAAACCCATCCAGCAAAATACCCCGTATCACATCTCACTGGCTGAGGACGAGTGTGCACCCATTAAAGCCCAGGAGATTGCATGCTGATCACCTCCTACACTGGAGAGTCAGAGGCTGGGGTGGACCGGTACCCCACTGTAGAGACTGCTGAGTCTCTAAAAAAGTACGAGTCCGGGAAGAGAGATGAAAAAAAACAAGTAGGTACAGCTGCTTCTTTTCTTCCACATGCTCACTGCACATTGTTGTTGAGGATGCAGGGATCCACCTGGGAGGAAGAAAGAAAACATTTTAGTTTGGGTGAGAACTAAAAGAACAACCCAGTTTAGCAATTCCTCCAAGTCAACTTCCTATAGTAGGCTTAGGGCAAATGTAGTGGTAAAATGACAATTCTCACCTCAGTGTAAGTAGGTGGTGGCATGAACTTGAACTCAGGAGCATACATAAAAATAGGGCTGTCTTGAGAACCATCTGTGTCATCTAGCAGAGGAGTAGTGGGACTCTCCAATCGGTGATCTTCAGGAATGATATCCATATAGCAAGGAGGAGCTAGAGAGAGAAAGTATGGGGATAAGAAGCCTGGCCAAGGAATGCTTGACCATCACCAATTTTACAAACCCAAGCAGGCCAGAGAGGAAGAACAGACATTAGGTCTAGCTCACCTTCTGGGGTATCGGGGATGTTTAGATCTACCCAACTCATCTCAGAACTGGTTCGGCTGGCCATGCTGGATGTCCGGCTACTGAGGCCTGACCTGCTGCCAATTACCAGGGGCAGGTCAAGAATGACTTTCTTGGAGCCAGGGACGCTAACATAGATCTAGAAAAGAAGACGGTGGTTTGTTAGACTGGAGATCTGGAGAAAACACCACTATTGTTCTGACAGATGAACAATTTCTCTCTCCAGCCCCACCCACTCACCAGTAAGGAGTATTCAACTCGAAGGATGTTGCAGCCCAAGATAGAAGGCCTGATCTTCTGCACCCGAAGGCTCTTGCCACGCCATGATGCACAAGTTCCTGAGATGATATGATTGCCTCTGACCGATGACAACTTCTGCGTCAGCATCTTGGTTTGGCCATTGGCAAGGTAAGTGTGGCGGGCAACAATGGCAGCTTTGGGGACCACGATGCGGGAACTCGTATTCTCAAAGTCAGCATGGATGTTAATCTCATCACCTAGCAACAAGAAAGATGAAAACTGATGCTTAGTACAGTTGATGACTTTTCATCTGTCCCTGTCTCCTGCCCTCACCCCCAAACCCACAGTTCCTGTTTTAATAGTCTCCCATTTTAAGCACTAGATCCTTACCTTCACAGAAGCCTTTTCTGTCTATTTGGGCAGAGACAGACACCCGCCCATCAGGAATAAACATGCAGGAAACTTTCTTCTCCTTTTTAGCAGACACAGGTGCCTATGTAGAATGGAGAAGAAAAACGTGTTTTGAGAATTCCTAGAGATCCTTTCTCTGCTTCTCTTTCCTTGCCACTGCTAATTTAGAATAGGCAGCTTTCCCTCCCACCCTGATGACTTAGGACTTGATTCCCTGAGGGGCTTCACTCTAATGCCCTAGACACTTGACTTATTATCCCTGAAACCCAGAAAAATAGAATCTTAAAATGAACCTCACCAGTAAATCAGGAGTATTGACATCCACTAGATCCATCACTTCAAAGTTTTTCTTTGTCTCCTGAGTTGGGTGGCTGGGGCGATCAAGAAAAGCCTTCACCCAGTAGTCTACACACCCATATTTTCCTTTGAAAGATGTTCCCAGAGGCCTTTATCAAGAAAGAAGAAACAATTAATTTAAAAATGCTCTCCAAGAAGAGTAAGTGATCAAAGCAGGGGAAGATAAGTCCACAGATGCATTTAGCTGATACATACCCCTGAGGAAGCTCAAAGCCAAACTTGTATTCATATTTGTTTCCAGGTCTCATGATCACCATCTCATTCTCACCTGAAGGGAGAGAAAAGTGAGTAGCCATTAGGTTTCTTGTTACACTTAAAATGCATCTGTGCGATATGGAATTCTTGGGCAGCATATAAGAGTATTGTAGAACCCCCATTTTCATCCCTTATGTTCTTAAACGAGAGATTCTGATGCATTTCATTGGGCCAAAAAGTTGCAAAGCCCTGCAGTGCTCAAAAAGGCTCAACCAGGACACTTAAGCTACTATCATCTCAAACAGGAAGCAAACAGAATAAACAAGTTACGCACACAGAAAATCTTTCAATAGCTAAGGCAACATCCCTCAGGATCACCTACAGAACACAGCACCATAAGAAACTGCACACATCACCCTTTTTTGGGTGGGGGGTGGGAGGAGTTTGCAAGTTAAAACTAAAAAAGATAAGGAAGCCACACAAAATGCAAACCACACAACCTGAGCAACTTAGAATCTACACTGTAGGCTCCATTTATTCGTATCAATTCTCTTCTCGAATCAGCTTTCACCTTCCAGCAAACAGCTGGGTCACTCACCTGTTGGCTGGTCGTCCAGGAGAAGCGTGTCTTCGTAGCGCAGGTAGTTCAATGTCTGTTTGCACTGTTGGGATCCCTGCATCCACAGGACCTTGGCCATTCCGCAAGCCAGGATCCTGACAGCTTTGACTCCAGTGACTTCACACACCTCCACTATCACCCGGCCAGCCACCTTCTCCCCACTGCCGTACACCTTTTCGGGGTCATTAAAGACCACCTCGAAAGACTTGATCTTCTTGAACATCACCATAACTGGGCTGAGTTGGCTTAAGAGTTAAAAACGAGGGAGGAAAAACAGAACCCCAAATCAAAGGACCCTTAGCAATAAGTTAAAATTATTTCACTCTTCAATCCTCTACTAAATTTTCGATAAGATGCCCACAGAAATTGTAAGCTGCGGCTTAGGCCAAGGGATTTCAAGAGAAAAATAAACCCGTCCTTTTCTTTCTTTCCTCCAACAGCTGGAAGAGAGCCCCGGATCTCCGCGGAAAGGATAAAAGTACACCGCCTGAAGAGACGAAAGGAGAGTTACAACTAAGAGCCGGAAACTGCTCTATATAGTAGCCCGGCAGGCAGGGCCACGCGAGCGCTGGCCTGGAGGCTCGTGCTGCCCTCGTGCACAGCCCTCCCATTGGCTGCCTGTTCCTTGTTTACCAGGAGCCCGACCAATCAGTGAGGTCGCAGCAGCGCGTGGACACAGTGTGCTCCTGGCGGGGAAAATAGTTGTTGTGCATCGCTGCAGGGCCAGGAGGAGGGGGCGGAGGGGCTGTGGGGCGGAGGGGCTGTGGGGCGGCTTCCCTTGGGCCCAAAGGAAGGAGGGCTTCGCTGCCCGTAAAATTTATCAGAGGCCAGAGTCCTTCGAAGGATACTTTTGGGGTGCCAGCGATGTTTTGAGGTAAAAGGAAAATGTGCTTATGAGGGAATTTCGTGACTAGCCTCAGCCAATGCAATTAATTTAGAGGCAACTGTTTATTTCCGACTCACAAATCGCAAGTCGTGTGAAAAACAATCCGAGTTCCGGAATAATTTAGGATCGGGGCGGAGGACAGGGAGTGCCGCTGTTACTGTTCAGGAACATCCCCTTTGTCCTTCTGTTGCCCCGCACCTCTTAAAAACCAACAACACCCCACCCCACCCCCTAAAAAACCTGCTGTGTGGGAAGGAAAAGAGAGCTTGTCACAAAATTTTAACCTCTCTTTAGCGCTCACAGGAAAGCGAGTATCTGGGACTGATCCGCCTTCTCCCTCCCTTTCTAGCCCCCGGGCGCGGGGCTGTGTGCCTCAGCCCCCGCGCCCTTCACTCTGTTCTTGGGACCGGAAACAGTGCGGGCGTGTCCACATCCTCTTGCTTATCCCCTCATCTCTTCAGTCCCTAACTGCAAAGTTGGGGGGCGCTTTATGTTCCGCCAGTTACCTCATTACCTCTTCAGTAAAGTGTGTTTTTTAGGCTCTAATTATCTCTCACTCCCCGCTTCTCCAGGAAAGGAAAAAAAAAAAAAAGGGTGCTTCACTCTTTTCACTCCCCCCCCACCGCCGTTACTTTAACTCTTTCTTGTCTTCGTCCGCTCTCCAACTTACGAAGTCAAAGGTACATCCCTAAATCTGCTGCCTGTGTTCCTCACAGCCTTCAAATTAGTTAAAAGCAAGAAAGTTCTCTTGTTTGTAACCAAAGTGTCCGAAGAAAGATGGCCGTATTCCTGTTTGAAAGAAGCATTCCCCTGTCTTTGAAAAGTTTTTCATTTTTTGTTGTGTTTTGTTTTTTTCCCTAAGCTGTTTAGAAATTGTTGAGAAAGGGAAGAGAAAACAGAAGGATCACTAGCACACTATATATTCATGCTAAAAGAAGCCTTGACTCTTCGTCCTGTGTTGTCATTTGTCTCTCTGTCAGATGGGCTTTTCCTTAGCTGGCCATGAGATGCCTTAGGAACCGACTCCTGAGAAATTTTTCATAAATGCAATAAGAAAAACTTGTGTGCAGAGATACAGGGATTCTTCTCCCTTGTCTTTGATTCCTGATTCCCTCCCATTTGTTGGGGAATCAGGAGATGACTTCATTTCTTGTGCTGGAAAGAGAAAGACAGTGTTCCCAAGATTGAGATGGGGAAGTAAATAAGAAGCATTAGAACATCCAGAAATCCTACCCTCCCAGCAAAAAGACGGCTATTCAATGCTGTGAAATATCCTTTTTCCTTCCTCACACACCCTAACTGGGTTGACACTCTAAGGCTAACAAGTTACAACTCAACCCCACCATCAAGCAAGCTCAAAATTCAGGCATCAAGACTACTGGAAGGGCTTCCCTGGTGGCGCAGTGGTTGAGAGTCCGCCTGCCGATGCAGGGGACGCGGGTTCGTGCCCCGGTCCGGGAAGATCCCACATGTCGCGAAGCGGCTGGGCCCGTGAGCCATGGCCACTGAGCCAGCGCTTCCGGAGCCTGTGCTCCGCAACGGGAGAGGCCACAACAGTGAGAGGCCCGCGTACCGCAAAAAAAAAAAAAAAAAAAAGACTACTGGAAAACACACACACACGCACAGCACCAACCCCCAGGAACAAAAAAGGGAACATGTTGATCCTTAGGGTGTGTGGGTTTGAGGCAGCACCCTGTTCAAGAAAGTTAAGCAATAAGGCCTGAGTTATTTTCAGTTGGTCAACAGTACTGATTGAGTTATCTGGAGCAGGGAAGGTGGGACTCTCATTAAAGTAATTTTAAAATTTTGAATTGTAGCTTCTGAGAGAATTTTTAGCTTGATAGATACGAAAGTACATAAATACGAAATATCAAGATGTTTACAAAGAAATACATGAATCAATATTGTTAAACAGTGTGTGATGTGTAACTACATAAATTTTGAGGGACTGAGAGGAGAGGTGAGTGTAATAGACCAGGGTGTGTTGATTTGGGACATCTTAGAGAAAAGGGAATGCTGATATTTATTTGGGCACATCTGTGAACTTCTGACTTTAAAAAAACCCATAATACCATTCCCTTTTGCTCTAAGTTCCTCTCTTGGGCTCCAGTTTCTTCTTTCCCGTTCAAAACTTGGTACAGACCACTTGTTTGCGCTGTGCTACCACTGGGTTCCCTTAAATGCCAAAAACCTATTTCACTTTGGCAGCAGCTGCTGCCTACCAGGCCTGTAGCCAAAGCATGTTCTGAAATGGAGTCCCCCCTGGCAGAGTTGTTTACAACCTTTCACCTTATAACCTGGTATTCTGATGAAAATGTGCCTTCTGATTCTTCTTTCTCAGTTCCTGTGCCAAAGAAGAAAAAATCTTGTAAACTGCTGTCCTGAAAACAGAGTACAAACATTTGTGGGGTGCAAGAGGGCAGGTCCAGTAAGGAACAGCAAAGGAGGGCTAAGTCCAGTTTTGCAAATTAGATCATCTTTACCTGCTCCTTCCCCACCCTCTTCAATCCCAGTGCCAATAGGAAACCAAGTGGTGATTGTTGTTTGCTTTACAGGAGGTGGTTGAGTAAAGCCAAATCGTTCATGAAGAGAAGTGCCCTCAGTGCTCAACTGCCAATCAGAAACAAGGAGCTGGTTGCATTTCTCTTTTCTTTAACCTCTGGTGTGATAAACATTTAGGACTCTAAAGACTCAGGTTTCCTAATAATCCCTTCTTTTTTCCTTTTAATTGCTACTGTCATCTCCACTCTGTAAAATTCCCTTTTACTCTTATCTTTTCCATTCTCCTCTAGGGAATATTATTTTAGAGACAAATAAAGGGAGTGTGGCATTTGAGGCTGACCAACTTTGCGTATGCCTCCAAGTCATAGATAACTGAGAACTTAGAGTTCAAAGTGACTTTTTGGCTATTTATTGAGCACCTATAATGGACCAGTTCCTTTACATAATTAGCTCAATTATATTTTATTTATCCTTTTAATCTTGTTTAATCTTGTTTAATCTTGTTTAATCTGTCATCTTGTTTCAGAAAGGATTTAGGGTAGATTATTTCATTTAATTCTCACAATAACCCTGTGACTCAGGGTTGATGAAGTCAGGCTCAGAGGGTTAAGTAATTTGCCTGCAGTCACAGATTTTGTAAATAGAGCAAGATGTTGAACCCAGACCTGTCTATATGTACCCTTTCTAATGTGTTGTCCTGCCTCTCAGTGCTTTAACACATGGTATCCTGTTTGATCTTCACTGTAAAGGATTCAAGCAAGACTCATAAAATGTTAGAGTTAAAGGGGACTCTAGCAGTCTTTTTTTAAAAAGACTATTCCCTTATTTTAGTTAAGTGACTTGCCCTAGGACATACAGCTAGTAACTGGTGGAGCCACTCTCCAAACCCAGGATTCTTAATACTTAATCTAGAGTCTTATCTCTAGTTTGCTTTGTAAGGGTTCTTGTTTTTCAGTTTAGCTTTAATTATCAAAAAATACTTCATCTGAACGGATTGGTGGTTGCCGGGATTTGGGGGGTGGGCGAAATGGGTGAAGGGAGTCAAAAGGTATAAACTTCTAGTCATAAATAAGTCATGGGGATGTAATGTACAGCATGGCAACCATAGTTAATAATACTGTATTGCATATGTGCAAGTTGCTAAGAGGGTACATCTTAAAAGTTCTCATCACGAGAAAAAAATTCTGTAACTATATATGGTGACATGTTAACTAGACTAACTGTAGTGATCATTTTGCAACATATTCAAATATCCAATCATTATGTTGTACACTTGAAACTAATATAATGTTGTATGGCAATTATACCTCAATTTAAAAAACCCCTCATCTGGAAGCCCACATTTCGTGTTTATTGGGGTCTGTTTTTCTACTATGTTGAGGAAGGAATGGAGATGTAGAAGTTGTCCAACTTCAGGGAAAGATGGGGAGAGGAGGTAAATTAATTTGTTCAGAACTACTGCAGACATATTTCTTAAAGTTGCCTTATTATATAAAAAAATTGTTTCCCCCTCTCATGCTATCACCCATATATTTTCTTTCCTTTACTGTCAAATTTCTTAAGAGAGTAACTTATACCAGCTTTCTCTGTTGGCTAAACTTGTCCCTTTGTAGTTTCGCTTCTGCTAACACTGAAATGCCTTTCTTAAAGTTTTCCAGAGGAAACCAGAGTAGTTTCTTAGGCCTTATTTCCCTTGACTCCTATATAATTTGAAAACTGCCATCTTTTTAAATTTAAACGTTCATCTTGACTTTTGGATTTTATCCTTTTTCTCCCTTGCTAGCAATTCCTTTTTTCTCTACCCGCCCCCCCCACTGAAAGCTTTTCTCCTTGTCCCTCTCCTTTTCTGTCTTCAAGCTTTGCTGTTCAGTTTGCCCATCTGTACATCACTCAAGGAAACCTCTAGCCTGTCTTGAGATTTCCAGTTGGCATCTCAAATTCAACTTGTCTAGTATGGAGCTCATAATCTTCCCCCGTGCTCAACCTCAGTTCTTACCCTTGTTTCTTTTAATGGGACCATTATATATTCCCCTGGTTATCAAGGCATAAAGTCCTGAAATTGTCTTCAATTCCTTCCTCTCTGACATTCCCCACGTTCAATCAACTGCCAAATTCTGAAGAGGCCATCTTTCCAGTGTTTCTAGAATTCCTTATTTCTTACTCCACTGCATTCACTCTGGTTCATGTCCTTGTTACTTTTGCCTAGATTATTTTAATAGCTTTTAGCTGATCTTTCTGCTATAATCTATAGACCATGACTAGTTTAATCTAACACAATTGAGTTCCTATCTGTTCCTGTGATGCTCCAAAATCCACCACTTACTGAATCAAATTCAAATGCTTCAACCTGGTATTTAAAGCCTTCACAAATTGACCTAAACCAAACTTTCCAGTCTCATTTCTCTCTACGTCCTCAGAAATGTACCCTACACATCAGCCAAACCTGAGTACTCAGTATTCCTCTAATATATCGTTCTCTGCATTTGTTTATACTTTTCTTTCTGCCTGGAATGCCTGACTTTCCTCCCCATCTCTACTTTTTGAAATCCTACCCACTCTTCAGTAGACAGCCAAATGACTTTTCCTGTATGAAACGTTTCCTGATTCCCAAATCCCCTCATCTCTCACCTTGTAACCAGATAGGATTTCATTCTCTTTGAATACTCCATTCCACATTGTTTATATTTCTCATATGGAACTTACATGTAAAGTTTCTTTTCTCTCCTAGGTAATGAATTCCTAGAGAGCAGGATCTGTGTCTTTTTAATTTTTTTATTCTTCATAGCATCTAGCAGAGTACATTTCATAGAGAAAATATGTTATTAAATATAAACTGCATTGGTAGACTGGGATATGTCTCTGGAGTAGAATATGTTACTAATTCAGAACCTAGTATAGTTTCTTATCAACAATAAGAAATTCAATCTCAGTTCCTTCTGCTATACTTGAACATAACCAGTCCCTCCTCAAGGCCTGTGGCCCAATTATGTATAGAGCAAGGGTGGTGAGGGTGGTGAGGTGGTGAGGGGTGATGGTTTATTTCTCTATGAGGGAAATTTGGACTGTGTTAATGTTTATAAACATGAGAGAGATGGGACATTTTGTGCTTAAACCAGCTTCCCCTTTTCTGAGAAATTCTTTCTTACACAATTCAGTAATACAGTTGGCTCAGCCCTGCCACCCAGTGGATAAATTAAAGTACTATTGAGATCCTTAGTCCATACAGAAGCTTTTCTGAGACCTGAAACTTGACCCAGACCACTCCACTGAGTGACACAGATGATTCTTTGATCCTGAGAAAGGAGCAGAGGAGGGAATATGGTGTTCGTGACTGAGAGGAAGAAATTACATATTAAAACACATTTCTGTTTTTTATTCATTTAACAGTACTTTCTATGTTAATAGCATTTTACAAATGTACATAGAGCTAAATATACATGTGCATTATAAAGCAATTGCACAAGCATTAGATTCTCACTAGATAGGCAGGCAGATATTTTGTAGAAAGGAATATTGCAATGTAGAGAGCTCAAGTGACTTTAACTTCATGCAATTAGGACAAAATTCATCTAATTTATGGCTCAAAAATCTTTCCACTAGAGCATCTCTTATCCTTTAAAAAAGAAAAGAGTCATCTCCTTCGTAACGATTTCTCTGATTTCTACAAGCAGATTTAATTGTCACTTTCTTTGTATTCCTAACAGCATATTGGACATACTTATATATATTATGAATATTGATCATTTATCTGTTTATTCGTTTATTCCTTCCCACTAAACTGAGTTTCCCAAAGATAGGAACCATGTTGTCTTATGGCCTGGCATAGTTTTGGTGCTTCAAAAATTCTAGATAAGGGTAAAAGTCAGTCCGTAGAGGATTATTTTAGCCTGATCAGCTAATGTGTAACATATGTAGCCCATCCCATTGCTCATCCTTCTGGTTTTGGCTTCTTCTCCAGCACTGATGGTATTCTCCCCAGGCTTGGTCGTGGTAGATGCAGGACAGTGATCTCCATAAAGAGAAAATTAAACCATGGCAGAACATTTTCTGTTCCAGGTGCTACAGTTTCAGCAAAGGACCTTTCGATTCTTCACTGGGGTGAGGCAGGGTTGGAGGGCAGGTTGAAGAGACTGATTAATTTTTTTAAAAAATCCAGCTTAACTAGTTTCTCATAGGTAGAAGTAGAAATGCTGTATCAAAGACCAATTACACAAAACCTTTGATATTAAAAATATTGAACCAGTAGCAAAGAATGATTCCATAATAGCCCTGCAGTGGAGGCAGAATCCAGTTATCTTTCCTGATTTCTCTTTCACTTTCTCAAAGCCCACCCTCCATTCACACACAAATTTTACCTCAGAAAACATATGTAACTTATTTCTTCTTATTAACTATTAGGAGGAGGATGAATAATTTGGTGTGGGAGTAGGCAGAAAAATTGAGGAAGGCCTATTATTTTCTAACGT
Source organism: Monodon monoceros (assembly GCF_005190385.1). Lineage (NCBI taxonomy): Eukaryota > Metazoa > Chordata > Mammalia > Artiodactyla > Monodontidae > Monodon > Monodon monoceros. The sequence continues at coordinate 74,224,231 of NW_021703774.1, read as the reverse complement.
TCTATCTTCCTTCCTTTCCTTAGCGCTGGTGCAATTTCTTGGCACTGATTTTGAGAACGTGTAATTACCGGACCATGGAAATTATCTGTTTCCTTGAGAAGAAATGTGGGAAGGAACTTGCCATGAAGTATACAAGGTGGAGTGAAGTGGGTAAGAAGGGGCTTGGGTAGACCTGAGAAATGGTTGAGGTGTCCACAAGTATAAGAAGCTAAGGGGAAATGCTCAGGACTGGCCAAGGTGGAAATGCCCTCTCTTTTTAAAATCAAAATAATGTAACATAATGTAGTTAAAAATCACATAATATTTGATGCTTATGCAAAAACCCAGCAGTCCTCAGTTCACTCCACTGAGATGGTCTCTTTCAATTATTTCAGCTTTTTCATCTGGTATTTACTTCATATTTCTAAATTATATGTTTCTTCTTTTGTTTCTTAATTTAGAAATATTAAACATCTCTGCTCTCTTTTTGTTATAGTATTTGAAATTTTAAGCATCTTACATCACATTGTATCCCTACCTTCCTGTTCCTCCTACCTCATCCTCCTTACAGAGTTATATAACAGTTTGGGCCAAATCAGTAGTCATTGTTTACATTATTATCACTGTGTAAATAGCATCAATTGTGGAGCTAAGTAGTGTATTTTGATTGTTTTGTGTCCTGAACTACCCTTTGTTTGTTATGAAGTTATAATTATTTAAGCAATTTATTTAGTTTATTATGCACCTATCCTCAGTTTATGTCTGAAATGCCAATTCTGTCAAATACTTATTAATATTTTCTCTCAAATGGTCAACAGATCAGATAATCTAAGAAATTAATTTTCTTTTTCCTGAAGGCTTGCTCCATCCCCACTGGGTAATTCTTTTTAGTCATCAGTACTATCTGCTGAATGTGAAGTGAAGTGGAAAGACAAAACTGAGGCACAGGGTTGATGTTTTTAAACCAGAAAATGTCCTTTCTGTGATCTCTGACCTGGAGAAAGACAATCTGGAGGAAGGAATATGGTCCTTGTGATAGGAGTAGAAGAGAGAGTGTACAATATTTAAATATTCTCTTTCCTTTCCCCATCATCCTCCTCTTTTCTGTGTTTTCCTAGAAGAAGGAAATTCTGTTCTAATCTTCCTTTTTATACTGTGGTCATACTAAGCCTTCGACTGATCCACCAAAGGAAGAGGGAAATGCAGGCTACCTATTTTTTTAAATTACATATTTATTGGGTATACTGGATGTTTGGTGAACTGCACATATTTGAAGTGTATATTTTCATGGCTTTTGAAATGAAATCACTGCCATAATCAAGATAATGAACATGTTACTCCAAAAAAGTTCTTCATGTGTCTTTGTAAACCATCCCTCCCTCCCCCCTCCCCCGACCATCGCCAGGCAACCATTGATCTTTTTCCTGTCACTATATATTAGTTTACACTTTCTATAATTTTATATGAATGGAAGTATAGAGTATGTAGTCTTTTTTGTTGTTGTTTGGTTTTTTTCACTTCCATTCTTATTTTGAAATTCATCATATTGTTGTGTGTATCAGTAGTTTATTTCATTTTATTGCTGAGTGATATTGTATGCAAGTCATTGTGCAGACACATGTTATCATTTCTCTTCTTTCAATACTTAGAAGTGGAATGTTTAGATTGTAAGGTAAGTATATGCTTTAAAAGAAACTGCCAAACCATTTTACAAAGTAGTTGTACTATTTTACATTCCCACCAGTAGCATGTGAGAGCTTCACAATTTGCCAACACTTGATATGGTCAGTCTTTTAAATTTTAGCCATTCTGGTGGGTGTGTAGTGTTTTCGTATTGTTTTTTTAAAATTTGATTTGCATTTCCATAATGAGTAATGATGTTGAGCATCTTTTCATGTGCTTATTTTGAGCTACCCATTTTTAAATACTCCATTGGTAATAGGGTTAACCTAAGTTTGGGCAAAGGAAGCAGTGTTGCATGACAGGTGCCATAAAAGGATCTCACTCACCAATTCGCTATGAAATTCTTCTTAACTTACTTGAAATTCCCACACCTGAGGGACAAAGTTACGTACTCTTTTGAGTTAAGAGAACCAATATAAGGAGCAGTTTCTAAAAAAGATGTTTTGAGTTAAAATGCCTAAGTTATCTGTAAGTGAAGACAGCAATGGATATGTTTCCTCCAGTTTTCTTCCATTAGAACAGATTGTTTTCTAGATTAGCTAAAGGTCATATAGGGACTTCCCTGGCGGTCCAGTGGTTAAGACTCCTGCTTCCACTGCAGGGGGCGTGGGTGCCATCCCTGGTCAGGGAACTAAGACCCCACATGCCTCGTGGTGTGGCCAAAAAAAAAATAGAAAAAAATTACAGAGACTGTGCTTTGTGGGAATGGCAGAGCGGCTATGGTCCTTAGAGAAGGTGGAGAGACCGGAATAGAGGATGAAGAATTGCAAAAGAATTTTGAAATGGCAGCCCAGGTAGGACCCCCTGTCTGGTAAGCAATGACTGGTGTGTATGTGTATCCTGGGGGAGTTTGGTCAGGTGGGTGAGACTGAGAGAAGAGGGAGGAGACAGGGTGAATACACAATTATGTTAGGGAGGGCAGGCCCTAGATAATGGAGTGCCTAAAGGGGAGACTGAGACCAGAAGCAGGGGGACAACGCTGAATGTTAATGTTCTCTCCTTCATAGTTTTGTTCAGAACAGAACTGTTACTTTCGAACATCCTGAACTAGAACAGCTTCTATTTTCAGTCTTTTCTTCTACAAACTAGATTCCTTCAATTTGGGGCCTTTCCCACCCTTTTCCAGCTCTCCCTTTTGGGTTTCATATGATAGAAGAAGAGAATAGTTTTTGTGGTGGCAGCCACTGCCTGCAGCTCCCCTTCCCTGCCAAGCTCCACAACCAAAATCTTTAATGGCTGTTTCCTTGACAGCATAGTTTTGTAGTTTAGAGTTCGTTAGGTCTCTGGAGCCAAATTGCCTGGGTTCAGTCTCTAGCTCTACCATTTATTAGCTGTATTACTGTGGGCAAGTTGCTTAATCTTCCTGTACCTCAGTTTCCTTGTATAAAAATAGAGATAAGAATATTACCTTCCTTAGAGAGTTGTGAGGATTAAATGAATTAATAATTTTAAAGTGTTTAGGGAACCACTGGTGGTCCAGTGGTTAAGACTTGGCGCTTTCACTGCCATGGGCCCGGGTCCAATCCCTGGTTGGGGAACTAAGCCATGCCGCATGGCCGAAAAAAAACCAAAAAAGTGTTTAGAACATTACCTGGCAAGTTTTAAGCTCTCAATAAATGTTAGCTGTTAATTGAATTTAAACTCTTTGGCCCCACTTTCAAGGCACTTCATAATCTGGCCTCTGTCCATCTACCCTTCTATCCCATTACTTCTTGTCTACTTCATTTGAGTTTTGCTGATTTCCTCACTGAATCATGCATCTATGTATAAATCCAGATGGTGTCCATTGCCTGGAAGGTCCTTAATTCAAATCCTACTCAATCTTCAAAGATCACTTCAAATCCCATCTCCTCTACTACCTCTTATTATATCTTGAGTTCTCATCAACCATCTTCCCATTTGGATTCATAGTACCATAGAATTTAGTGAATAATTACACTCTCATCACTCCTTCACGTGAATCAGCTTTGTCTCCCTAATAGCCTGTAAACTTCCTGAGGGCAGAAACAATATCTGATACTTCTGAGCCCTCTTTCAGTGGAGTGAACGCATTGTCTTTATGCCATCTTAAGCGTCTGTAAAGAGATTCAACATAGGCAATAAATGTGAAGAATTCATAACTTTAATAACAGATTAGTTAGGGGTGGGGATGATAGCTTCTTTCCTATCTGTGCTATTCTCCAAAGACAGAGATTCCCTTCACCAAAAATCCAGACAACCCCCACTTCATCTCTGAACCAAGAAAGCAGAACACATCTTACCCACATATTCTTATCAAATAGACTCTTCTCCTTATCATTTCCTCCTCTTTCCACCTTCCAAGAGAAAATATCATTAGATTTTGAGTTTCTGATGGGTAATGATCACCTCTTTCTCTTTCAGTTCTTCTCTATTAAAAGTCTGAACCCTTAAGTTTTCTACTGATGGTCAGGACCCCATAACCTCTAAGCTTGTAGGGGTGATCTCAGGAGTAGATGGACTGGAACAATTTGCTTACTATAAACAAGACTGGGAAAATTAGTGAAGAGCCCTTACTGAGGTCTGGAATGCAGAAACCTTGCCCAGAATCCTCCCTCTGTGATCATTTCAACCCTGGACTGCAGCCTCTCTCACTCTGGATAAATGTCATTGTTTCACGTGTCTCTTAGTCCCCACTGTTTCCTTCAGTGATTCTTTACGTTCTTCCTTGCCAATCTCTATCCACAAATCACTTCTAAACCAGTCATGAGATTGCTGGCCTAGTTATTGAATGCAAAGCCACAGAACAAAGACCCCAGAAAGGAGTGGGGCTAGGAGGGTTGCTGAGGAAAGAGGAACCCCAGCATCCAAGGGGAAGAGGTGCAGTTTTTCCAAGTCCGGCAGGAAGGCTCGGGCATCCTCCAGAGCTGCCTGTGCTGCCACAGTAAAGTTGGGGTCACCAGAGATTAAAACATCAAAGACACAGGAATGGAAGTAAGCGTCTTCAACTGGCAGCCCTTCCTTGCACAGCTGTCTGGCGGTATCAATGGTTATAGCTCCCCGACGACTGCGCTCTGAGCGTGAGAGTCGCTGACTTGGAGGGCATCCCCCAACGCAGAGCTGCAAGTCCTGCTCAGCTGAGAAGGCCCTGGCCACATCCTCTGCTACTTTGATGGAGAAGGAGAGCTGCCCAGCTGTCTGCCGAATGATTATAGTTGTGCCAATGTAGACAGCTCGGATCTCCACATGGCTCCCAGGGTTAGCAGTTCGAATGGATAAACTTGAGCCCCCAGGTCGGTCACCTCCATTGATAGAACCATCTTCAAAGGCTGCGGGAAGATTGTCCACCTCAGCCTGGTAGACCTTCTGATCAATGCATTCCTGCATGTTCTTAAATATAATGGTGAGCTGTGAGGGCAAGAGGGAAAACAGTTTATTTTGGGCTCAGTGCATCCTACCCGCTTCCACCAGTCAGGCCTCATTACATAGTCAGGGATCTGATCCCAGCAGAGATGAAAGGCTTATCATGGTTCTCACTCCTTGATCCCTTCTTTATGTTTCAATATTGCTTTATCCCTGCTCAACCCCTCTCTTTCTTATTTGGTCTCAACCTCGGAAACTCCCACAGGAGAAGGAAAAGTTTCCTTTCTGTAACTCCTCAACCCAGGGCTCCTCAACTTTCCTCTTTCCAAATTTCTCTTCAGTGTTTTCTGCATTGGCGTGAAATTCCCACTGAGGGAAAGTGATTTACAGGAGCGAGTGTTTGGTAGGAGGGAGTGATTCAAGATGTGACAGCGGTTGAGGAGGAGAGGGAATAGGGAGCATTGCTGAGAAATAGTGGGAACGGCATGGGAGTGGTACCCTGAGGTGACCCTGGGAGGATCTGGAGGAGCAATTGAGTCCCTGACCTTCCGGGTGGTGGTGGCGTTGGCCCCCGATGCCACGGGGGAGCTGGTGGCCTGGACAAAAAGGAAGTCATTATCCAGCAAGGGCCAAGCTCCTTGGACACGGCACGTGTGAAAGTGGTGATGGAAGCTGCGCACGTGAGGGTCCCCGAAGGAGGCGCAATGCAAGAAGCCTGGGGGCTGACCGTTCAGCCGGAAAAACCGGCCTTCATAGTCACAGGGGTCCGGGGCTGGGGGACCAGAGGAGCGCACCGGGCCTGCGCCTGGAATGGCTGGGCCCCGGGGTGGGGGAGGGGCCGTGGGGCCCTGGCGGGAGCAGTTGTGCTGGATCATCAGGTCTTCGATGCCGTGCACAGCAGAATGGAAGGCGAGGTCCCCGCGGCAGGTGCGGGCCGTGCGCCGAGTGCAGAGCGCGTAGGAGCGGAGGGCTCGGCAGAGGCCGCTGGAGCCCACCCCTCCACCCCGGCCTCCTCCTCGAAGGGCTCCTGGTGAACCCCCACCTCTAAGGCTCAGAGTGGAAGATACATACTCAGCATTGCAGCGGAGGATCTTGCACTGAGAATGAGCTGAGGACGGAAGGGAGAGAGGATTGTGAGATGGTCCCCAGATCCCCGCTCAACCATAACTCTCCCAGACCTCATCAGGGGATTCCAGCCGGTCCTAAAACCCAACTGAGAGCCTTCCACAGTCCCCAGTGCGCAGCCGCGAGCCCCCAGCCCCCCAGCTTTCTAGTTTTGTCCTCTTTCAATCTTGCTAAACATGTGTAAGCCCTGCTAGATCTATTCTCCCTGTGGATCAAGGGCTTTCCCAGTGCCCTTCCCCAAGTTGAATGGAGAATAAAATATACCTATCTGAGAGTGGGGCGAGTGACTGGAATTCCTCAGCACCCATCTCTTCTCACTCACCCAAGCTCACATGCCCACCCCTACATAGCAGCCTACCCCCAGATTCCCCAAACCCTTATCTAACCCTTCCTTACCATGTCCACAGAGGAGCAGCAGGAGAGTGAGAATGCTTAGAGTTGGGGGACTGCCATGGGGGCACCAGGGACTAGGGGACTGGCCTGGATCCCCCATACCTATCCAGCCAGGTCCCCCCAGGTTCCGGTTCTTTCCAGCTGGTGACCCTCCTACCTAGTGAATTTTGACCGGACGTCCTGTAAGGGACTGAAAAAAGAGATTTGGCTGGGCATGAGGAAAGAGAAGAGTTGAAGATTGTTCAGAATCGTGTGAAGAGAATCTCGGGAGATCAGGAAAAAGATGAGCAGACTGGAGTTTGGGGAGAATGGGGCTCCCTGAACTAAAAGCGAGGCTGTTAAGCCTCTGTGCCCTGCTCTTGTGGCCACTTTCAGGTCCCTTATGCAATACCCCTAGGTGGGGGTGGAAGAAAGGTTGAGTGAACTCAGGGGGGCAGAGTCCACTGTATTGCCCCATTCTGAGCTACCAAACAGCAGAAATGTCAAAAAAGGAGGAATCATGTGGATAGATCAGATCTCAATCATACTAGTGGGCTCCCCAACAGAATTATGATCTGAAAATGCTTCAGAAACATACCTCTTATTTGCCCTTCCCTATCAGGAGGGGACACCCTCCAGAGGTCATTCATTTATTTTCCTCCTTTGTGTCAGAATTTTCAGCGAGAAGGGGTAAGGGTGGTATAACCATCCCTGTTCTCTGGAACGTCAGTATTCAAATGAAAAGGGAACCAGTCTCTTTCATCTACTCTAGAGAGCAAAACTTATAATCCCTCTCTCTCAGGGGATAATGGGATGCAAGCCAAGCATGCAAATAAATATTTGTTTGTAAGTCAACATTTCTTCTTGTATTTTTGCAAACCTCACTGAAGAACCACTCTTGCCATTAACCTTACCTTGCAAGTTTAGAAGTTCTCAATCTTTTGATGAGAACAGAGCTTGGGGAGGGGCTAACTCCCTTTTGCCAAACTACCCTCTCCTGGGATAAGGATACGATTGAGGGAGAGTCATGCAGGAGGAAGAACAGGATGATGGGACTAGAGTTGTGGGGAGAAATCATTTACAACGAGGAGTAACCCCCAGCCTTGGAAGCCCAATGTGAAGGGCACTGCTAAGTAGGAGCAGGATAGAAGGGTATCAGTGGCTAATCATCTCAGGCTAAATTTGGCCTTGGTGAGAAAACCACAGAATAGGAAATGTGGGACACATATTAAAGAAGGAGACTTCATCAGAAGTCTTGAGGTAACAAGATAAGAAGAGAGCTGACTCTCAGAGGAGAGACGGAGGTTTAAATTTCTAATGGCCAGAGGCCAGAAAGAAATAAGACAGAAGGAGAAATGGAGATTGGGCCACCTTGGTATGGGAGAGATCCTAGCTTTTGGACCAGAGACATCCAAGTAGATGTCGTAATTTTATGAAATTCTAACTTCAATTCTAACTCCAAAAGCTTATTAGAGGAATTGCAGTTTCATTTTGACTTACTGTTTCCAGAGGTCAAACATTAGTCTGATATCCAATTCTCCAGCCATGACTGTCTACTGTCAGTCAGCTCCAGCCAGGGGATCCCCCGTCTCTTTCTCCATGTCTCCCCTAGGTCCCCAGACCGGCTGCAATCTCACTGAGGTCAGGGAACCAGAGAAGGTCTGGTGTGGGGGGAAGGGGGAGTATATGGCTGGCTGGAGTACTGGACAGCTGAGCAGGGGAGGGAGGTGGCTACTGAGTTGACTGTTTTAAAAATAGCTAAGTCCAAGATTCCAGGAGCATTGGTGGGGGTAGGGTGTTGGAGTGGGGGGAGTGGGGAGGGTAGAATTAGAAACAATATGGAGTATAGGGTGCTAAGTGTGGGTGGGAGGACAGAAATATGACAAGCAAGTCAGATATCCAGTTCGAGCTTATATGATTCTAGTCACTGCCTACTGCAGGCAGCCCTTCAGCATTTTCAGTAATGAGCTCCTGGCCTTTAAAAATTAAGAGTGGACAACTGTATGCATTTCATTCACCACCCTCATCCCTGCTGTACTGAACATTGCGTTTAGTTTCTACAGAACATATCTAGGAGGTAGCTGACATTAAATAAGGTGCATAGCAGAGGTAGTTCACAGCCCCTCCCCCATTTTTGTAGAGATTTCAGGACTTAAAAAGCCAGCTGTCTAAAGAAGAAATCTGAGCTCTGAGTTGTTTAGGATGAGGGTTTGTTTCAGTCTACCAGCTCAGATCCTTGCAGCTGTCTATCCCCCTACCTCCTCCATTCTCACTCCCTAGTTTATGTAGCAATTCCTCTTCCCAAGTATACACACAAACATACAAGCTCCTGAGTTTCTGGGGAGGAAGCTAGCAAAGGCAAAGAGAAGAAGAAGGAATGGGGACAGAATTTTTTGAAGGTTAATAATCCACAGGGAAGAAGAACTTGGAGAGATAAACTGAGAGAAAAAGGGATTCAGAAAGATACTTTTGTGAAGTAGCATAATCTAGTGACCTTTTAAGATATTGCAACCAAGGAATTTAGCCATGTTGTATTTTTGCAGCCATAGGCACCAGGGATCGTCATCTCTTAGTACTTGCCAAGTGAAATTAACAGAAGGACTGATTCCAAATACTGTCATTAAAGCATCTTAAGTTACTCTACATTTAATTCAGAATTTAGAAGTCCACAGAGTACTCTTCTCTTTTTTATACATATAGATCTGAAAAATTTTCTCTCCACCACATGAAGCCATATCACAAGGGCTTTTATTATAAAAATGTAAAATGACCCCAACCAAACTATCCAAATGATTTTAAAACACAATAATTTGACTATGACATCCCAAGTGGGATATACTCTAAGAAGTTAAGTAAAAACTCTATATTCTGAATTTAACTTGGAAGTATAACTCATAGTTATACTCTTATACATGGTATATACTCATAGTTATACAGAGCTCATGGTGTATTTTATCCTAAAACATACTCTAACTTTATCCTGAAAAGGCCTAGAAACAATAACCCAGTAGCAATGAACACCCCTGGTGTCCAATCCGAGCTATCTCAATACCATTTCACACTAAAAGGAACTCCTTGGAGAAATGGCTAATTTCAGGTATGGGGCAGGAATTGTCCAAGATAAGCAAGGAAGTTTTCAAAAACTGTTAGAATTCTATCAAAAGGACTCAGAAGCAACTAGAACAGTTCCCACTGGCCAAAGATGGGACAATTTGAGTGTCAAAATGGATACTATATGCAATGGATCTAAACATATCAGGTTTGTTTAAATCTATGAGTTTACAGTGATTCTTAAACATACAATCTCATTGGTCATTGTTGGAGAATGCTAGGGGAACAACTAATTCATTATGTTGAAACTGGAAAGCAGTAAGCATTTATCCTATTTTTTCTGTGGGAACACAAGATGAGGGGAAATTTTCTCTTTATAGAAGTTTTCTAGCAAATGAATGAAGAAGGAATGGCATTTTACAATATCAGCATTTTGTAACTCCTAATGAATTAATGTATCTAGTCAATGATCAATGATAGCTGTTATCCATCACAAAAGGAGAGACAAGCATGTCCTTCTGATCATAGGTGGAGTACACAATTCCACCCATGAAGTAGTCCTGCAAAAAAGAAACCAACCCCTTCGGTCTGAATCTGATCAACCGGTAGTTAGCTTACTACTTATTTAGAAGGAATACAGGAGACATAAAATGATACCTCAGAGGTGCAAATCCAGACTGTGGGCATACTCTTCAGAACAAATGACCTGGGTTCTTCAAAAAATAAATTGGGAAAAAAAAAAAAAGACAAAGATGGAGAGAAAACCTATAGCCTTAAAAGAGAATTAAGAAACATCAAGCAGTTGCAGAGTATGGACTTTATTGTATTCTAATTCAAGAAAAAATATTATGAGATATTTGGAGAAACTTGAATGTTGATGAACACTTACTGGATACTTAATGATTTATAAGGAATTATTATTAAAGTTGTTGATGTGATACTTTTTAAAAAGTGCTTATCTTTTAGCGATACATCTTGAAATAGTTGCAGGTGAAAAGATATGATAGCTGGGGTTTGCTTCCAAATAATCCAAGATGTGGGAGAAGTGGGTGGGGGTAAAATAAGATTGAAACATGAAGTGATCAGTGTTAAAACTGGGCGATGGATACACAGGGATTTGTTATACTAGTCTCTTTCTTTTTGTAAATGTTTGAAATTTTCCATAATAAAATTTTAAAGTCAGAAGTCATCTGTGGGCCCTTTGAGATTATTGGAGAATTTTTACCAACATCCTTGTCAAAGCCCATTGACCAAAGACCACTGGGAACAAACCTGAAGTCAAAAAATTGGGTTTCTTGGGCTTCCCTGGTGGCGCAGTGGTTGAGAGTCCCCCTGCCGATGCAGGGGATATGGGTTCGTGCCCCGGTCCTGGAAGATCCCACATGACGCGGAGCGGCTAGGCCCGTGAGCCATGGCCGCTGAGCTTTCGCGTCCGGAGCCTGTGCTCCGCAACGGGAGAGGCCACAACAGTGAGAGGCCCGCGTAACGCAAAAAAAAAACAAAAAAAAAAATTGGGTTTCTTGCTGCAGCAAGGAAGAGAATGCTGCAGTGGGACTATGGAATCAGTTCAGTAAGGGGAAGTTAGGAGGAACCTCTTGTAGAGACTGGGCTGCTGTTGGATGATTCTCAACTAGAATTTAGAATAGTAAGGGCCAATTCTGGACTGAATGTTGTCAAGAAGCAGGGGTATTTCAATGGTTGGGTATCTAAATTTTTATCTAGGAGATGGAAGGATTAAAGAGGGATTGGAGCTAAAATTGGTTAAAACAACAACAAAAAGTAGCAAATATGCATGTTAAGAGGGGATGTTTGCACATTTTTGTAATTGCAGAGTGGTCTTGTCTCTGTTTTATTCCAAACAAAGTTGCAATGTGGGTCCGATAAGCTGAGAGATAATAATTGCCAACCTTGACTTCTATACTCAGCTAAAATATTATTCCAGAATCAAAAATAAGTAAAACATTTCAAACAAATTGAAACCTGAAGGAATTTACCACTAATATATCCTTGTCAAAAGAACTGTTAAAAAAAAAAAAAAAAGAACTGTTAAAAAGATTTACTACAGAAAGGATGATTTGAGCAAAGAGGATGGATTAGATGTGAGAAGAACTGGTAAACCAAGAAATGTGTGGCTAAATCTAAACGAATAATTATTGCATTTAAAAAACAACTGCCTCTGGGCTTCCCTGGTGGCGCAGTGGTTGAGAGTCCGCCTGCCAATGCAGGGGACACGGGTTCGTGCCCTGGCCCGGGAAGATCCCATATGCTGCGGAGCGGCTGGGCCCGTGAGCCATGGCCGCTGAGCCTGCGCGTCTGGAGCCTGTGCTCTGCAACGGGAGAGGCCAGAGCAGTGAGAGGCCCACGTACCGCAAAAAAACCCCCCCCACACACAAAAACAAAAACAACAACAACAAAAAAACTGCTTCTGAAAGTAGGCATAGAGGGAACTTTCCTCAACATAATAAAGGCCATATATGACAAGCCCACAGCCAACATCATCCTCAATGGTGAAAAACTGAAAGCATTTCCACTAAGATCAGGAACAAGACAAGGTTGCCCACTCTCACCACTCTTATTCAACATAGTTTTGGAAGTTTTAGCCACAGCAATCAGAGAAGAAAAGGAATCCAAATTGGAAAAGAAGAAGTAAAGCTGTCACTGTTTGCAGATGACATGATACTATACATAGAGGATCCTAAAGATGCTACCAGAAAACTACTAGAGCTAATCAATGAATTTGGTAAAGTAGCAGGATAAAAAATTAATGCACAGAAATCTCTGGCATTCCTATATACTAATGATGAAAAATCTGAAAGTGAAATCAAGAAAACACTCCCATTTACCACTGCAACAAAAAGAATAAAATATCTAGGAATAAACCTACCTAAGGAGACAAAAGACCTGTATGCAGAAAATTATAAGACACTGATGAAAGAAATTAAAGGTGATACAAATAGATGGAGAGATATACCATGTTCGTGGATTGGAAGAATCAACATTGTGAAAATGACTCTACTACCCAAAGCAATCTATAGATTCAATGCAATCCCTATCAAACTACCACTGGCATTTTTCACAGAACTAGAACAAAAAATTTCACAATTTGTATGGAAATACAAAAGACCCCGAATAGCCAAAGCAATCTTGAGAACGAAAAACGCAGCTGGAGGAATCAGGCTCCCTGACTTCAGACTATACTACAAAGCTACAGTAATCAAGACAGTATGGTACTGGCACAAAAACAGAAAGATCAATGGAACAGGATAGAAAGCCCAGAGATAAACCCACGCACATATGGACACCTTATCTTTGATAAAGGTGGCAGGAATGTACAGTGGAGAAAGGACAGCCTCTTCAATAAGTGGTGCTGGGAAAACTGGACAGATACATGTAAAAGTATGAGATTAGATCACTCCCTAACACCATACACAAAAATAAGCTCAAAATGGATTACAGACCTAAATGTAAGGCCAGAAACTATCAAACTCTTAGAGGAAAACATAGGCAGAACACTCTATGACATAAATCACAGCAAGATCCTTTCTGACCCACCTCCTAGAGAAATGGAAATTAAAACAAAAATAAACAAATGGGACCTAATGATACTTCAAAGCTTTTGCACAGCAAAGGAAACCATAAACAAGACCAAAAGACAACCCTCAGAATGGGAGAAAATATTTGCAAATGAAGCAACTGACAAAGGATTAATCTCCAAAATTTACAAGCAGCTCATGCAGCTCAATAACAAAAAAACAAACAACCCAATCCAAAAATGGGCAGAAGACCTAAATAGACATTTCTCCAAAGAAGATATACAGACTGCCAACAAACACATGAAAGAATGCTCAACATCATTAATCATTAGAGAAATGCAAATCAAAACTACAATGAGATATCATCTCACACCAGTCAGAATGGCCATCATCAAAAAATCTAGAAACAATAAATGCTGGAGAGGGTGTGGAGAAAAGGGAACACTCTTGCACTGCTGGTAGGAATGTGAATTGGTTCAGCCACTATGGAGAACAGTATGGAGGTTCCTTAAAAAACTACAAATACAACTACCATATGACCCAGCAATCCCACTACTGGGCATATACCCTGAGAAAAGCAAAATTCAAAAAGAGTCATGTACCAAAATGTTCATTGCAGCTCTATTTACAATAGCCCGGAGATGGAAACAACCTAAGTGCCCATCATCGGATGAATGGATAAAGAAGATGTGGCACATATATACAATGGAATATTACTCAGCCATAAAAAGAAACGAAATTGAGCTATTTGTAATGAGGTGGATAGACCTAGAGTCTGTCATACAGAGTGAAGTAAGTCAGAAAGAAAAAGACAAATACCGTATGCTAACACATATATATGGAATTTAAGAAGAAAAAAATGTCATGAAGAGCCTAGGGGTAAGACAGGAATAAAGACACAGACCTACTGGAGAACGGACTTGAGGATATGGGGAGGGGGAAGGGTGAGCTGTGACAGGGCGGGAGAGAGGCATGGACATATATACACTAGCAAACGTAAGGTAGATAGCTGGTGGGAAGCAGCCGCATGGCACAGGGATATCGGCTCGGTGCTTCGTGACCGCCTGGAGGGGTGGGATAGGGAGGGTGGGAGGGAGGGACACGCAAGAGGGAGGAGATATGGGAACATGTGTATGTGTATAGCTGATTCACTTTGTTATGGAGCAGAAACTAACACACCATTGTAAAGCAATTATACCCCAATAAAGATGTTAAAAAATAAATAAATAAAATAAAATTACATCAAAAAAAAACCAACAACTGCTTCTGGCAGTAAAAAAACACAATAGTAACACATAAAGCAGGAGAGGAATTGTAATTAAAGCTGTCATATTGTTTGTCAAGATTTATTGGATTTATGCTTTAATTAATTATTTTAATTAATGAATATTTAAGTATGTATTGTAAGGGTAGGTACCAAAATAATAGGAAAAAATAGAGTGTGTTATTTCTGAACCAAGAGGAGAAAAAGGGGAATTAAAATAACAAAATAAGACTAAAACTTGATTAATTCAAAAGAAGATAAGAAAGAGGAGGGAAAAAAGTATAAATCAAAACACCATAATAATATCATAAGCCAAATTTTAAAATCAGGTAATTCTCACTGATCTGTAGAAAATGATTTTGGAAGTGGGGGAAGAGTGGAAGCAGGGTCAGCCATTCAGAACTATGACTGTGGCCAAGGAAACAATGAGAAGTGGCCAGTCTTAGGATATATTTTGCAGGTAAAGCTATAGGACTTGCTGATGCTCAGATATTGTTCTTGAGACTAATTTTTACTACTTTTGACAATGTCTATTTTTAAAGGTAGATCATTTCTCTCATGATTCTGTTGCTTATAAAGCTTTAAACTAGTCTATTTTCTCTAAATCCATGGCTCTTGATAGGAAAAGTTTCCCTTCTCTCCTAGAAGATGGTCACTAACTCATTGTTGCCCCAGGATGATTTGGAGCATGGTTCAGGTCCTTTAGATCTTTCCCATCCCATTTACAGACCTTTCTCCTTTACCCCTTTGGATTCATTTATATTGTAGTTGTAAGTTACTACATGTTCATTCAGTGTTAGGAAGCTGTAAAGAAGCTGCAACAGGAAAAGTAGTGGAATGAACTGGATAACAGCTACTAATTTGTGTCCCTTTGTGCTAGGATAAAAAACATCCCAGCTGTGGCTGAGGGTAGTGCTACCTTTGAAAGTATAGACAAGGTTAAATGATAGGAGAAACACAGCAGAGAGTATTATGTTGGTTTTACAATAGGGGAGTAGTCTTAGAAATGGGTAGGGAGAATTGTCACGTGACACAGTAAAGCAGACCGACCTGGACAAGGGTAATCATCATAATAAAAGTAGTTTAAATAATAGCATTGCTGAATATCTGCTGGTGCCATATGCTATGCTGAGTGATTTGCATGATAATATTTCTAATCCTTACAACAACCCTGAAAGGTAGATTTTATTCCCATTTTACAGATATGGAAGCTGAAGTTCAAAGGACCATCTTGCCCAAGGTTTACCTAATTCAAGCCCAGATTTACCTGACTCAGGTGCCAATACTCTTTGCATTATAATGTCTTTTATAGGTTCAAAGGTGGCTGAGTTTAAAGGATGAAAAGGAAACAGAAAAGATACAGATTTAGACAGGGATGTGAGAGACAGTATTGGCAGAACAGAAAGAACAATCCCTAGATCTTCAAATTAGAATGCTGGCTCGGAGAATGGGCCTATCATTAGTAAATAATAAGAATAGAGACAGGCTGGCATCCAGCTTTTATATACCTAAGGAGTTCAACAAAATTTGTGTTTTGACTCATTTAAACTATGTTACAACCCTTATAGCAGTATGCTAAAAAAAAAAAGAAGATAATCATTTGATAGCTTCTTTATTTTGTGTCAAATGAAAAAACAAAAACAAGAAAACAAGATACTTGTTTTGTGGGGGTTTTTTTGTTTGTTTGTTTGGTTTTTTTTGCGGTACACGGGCCTCTCACTGCTGCAGCCTCTCCCGCCGCACAGGCTCCGGACACGCAGGCCCAGCCGCCCCGCCACATGCCGGATGCAGGTTTCTCACGTACCGGGTCACGAACCGGCGGCCCCCGCATCAGCAGGCAGACGCCTAACCACTGCGCCACCAGGGAAGCCCACAAGACACTTTTTCAAATTCATTTCAGATAAAGGCAGTGATGGTTATGGTGTTCAGTTGTTATGGGTATAAGGGCCTACTTGATAAATTCACCTTGTAATAAAAGTTTGCGGGACTTCCCTGGCGGCGCGGTGGTTGAGAATCTGCCTGTCAGTGCGAGGGGACATGGGTTTGATCCCTGGTGCGAGAGGGTCCCACGTGCCACGGAGCAGCTGGGCCGGTGTACCACAACTACTGAGCCCGCGTGCTGCAACAACTGAAGCCCGCGGCCCTAGATCCGATGCTCCACAACAAAAGAGGCCACCGCAATGAGAAGCCCATACAGCGCAACGAAGAGTAGCCCCCACTCGCAGCAACTAGAGAAAGCCCGCGTGCAGCAACGAAGACCCAAAGCAGCCAAAACAAAACAAAAGTTTGCCTCTTTTGGCAGCTTGATGTGTTTCCTTTTAAGAAGCGATGGGAATTATATAACTCATTTTCTTTTTCTTTTTTACTGTTCATAAATCCAGAGGTAAATATAATGCTCAATTATAGTATTTATATTAGCTCAGGTTTTTGCTCTATAGTTTGTCTTTTCTAAAGCTTTTGAATCTTCTATTTTTATGTTAGCTGTTTGCTGTATTTGGTTACAAGTGAGGTGTTTACTTTTAACACCTCACTTCAAATCTCTTTTGGGAAAAACGTTCCCAAAATGTAAAAGTAAATCAAATATCTTTGGAAGTGGGAGTTTAAATTTAAATTAAATTAAAAAGCATTCATTTTTTCATAGCTTGGAATTTTGCCATTTTACTCATTTGGAGTTATTATATAAAGACGTATTGTTTGTGCCACCTTTACCCACACATTTGATGTTTTTATCAATTCCTGCAAAGGTGAAGAAAGCGGTGCTTACATTTCCCTGTATGAAGGTGAGAGTTCCAAAAATAAAATGTTTCTAAAATCTAAGACTGCCAACGCAGTAAAAGATAAGTTTCCTCTTGTTGAACTGATTAGGAGGTTGGCCGTGTGAGATTACTTGGGATTGAGAGTTTATAAATTAATGGTTCTGAACTTTTGGGGTCACAAACTCCTTTTGAAAACCTAATGAGATATGGGCCCTGTCCTCAGAAGAATGCTCAAGTACAAGTACTTGACATTTCAACCACAATTTCTCGGGGATATATATGCCTCTTACTAGAAGGCTAGAATAGATAAGACGTGACTCCTCTTTACTGTGATAGCACAGATTCCTAGTCACCACCTAGGCAGGGAGCCTTTATTGTGGATAGCAGTAAGAGCAAGGTAGACACTTGCTAAATCAACCTTGAGTAAGTCAGTCGACACGTAGCTCAAAGCAATAATAGAATCATAGGCAAACAGATTCTGCTCTTCCTGCTCCAAGAGTATTTTGCATTCTCTTTGAAGCAATTCTATTATGGTCATCAAGTAGTTCTAAAAAATACCCAAGTTGCTGAAGAATATCCCCTACAGTATATGCCCTCATAGATTTTGTTTTGTTTATTTGGGTTTATATTAATTTCTATCTTGAGGTCTTATAGAAGGGGAACTCTCTATTAACTATTTGGGTAGAAAATTCTGTCATGTTGCCATAAAGTGTTTTTATGTTTCATGTTTCTTTTGTGGTGTGTATAAAGTCCTGACCACTAGCACACTATTAAAAAGACATTATTTATTTTTTATGGAGCCAACCACCAGAGGCTCCTGGACTCTATGGAAGCCGCAGATCTTCTAACATCTGAAAAAAGGATTATCCTTTTGAATGTGAAGGTGAATGTGAGTAACTGAGAAAAGGTAGAGCAGGCTGTGAAAGTAATGAAAAAAGAGAGATTAGGGTTCAAAACATATTGAGATGTGTCTTAGGGATCTTGAGGGTAAAGCTGCCTTCAGTGTTTCTCAGTGGGGCCTTATTGACATTATGGGAGGGACAATTTTTTTGTGTGTGGAGCTGTCCTGCTCAGTGCAGTACATTTAGCATTCTTGTCTCCCATCCCCTGTCAAATGCCATCTGCATCCCCAGTCAATGTAAATTTTTAATGCCCCTACATATTTCCAAAGGCCTCCCAGGAGGTGGTACCACTCTGGTTGAGGAATACTACTAGATATTCTTAATCCTAGGTGGTCTCACACTACCATGACCTAAACTGGTTTAGCAGAAGTCTTTTCACTGTATGGACTATCCTTGCTTTAGCAAGATACAGGACATTTCCATCACAAGGATCCCCCACGTAGCCACACTCACTTCCCTCCAATCTCCATCTCCACATTAACATCTAGCAACAACTAATCCATTCTCCATTTCTAAAATTTTGTTATTTTAAGAATGTTATATAAACAGGTTACAGTATGTAACGTTTGGGGATTAGCTTTTTTTACTCAGCATAATTCTCTGCGGATTCATCCAAGTTGTGTGTATATCAGTAGTTTGTTCCTTTTTATTGCTGAGTAGTATTCCATGCTATAGATGTACCACAGTTTCTTTAACCATTCACCTGCTGAAGGACATCTGCCTTGTTTCCAGTTTTTGGCTTTCATTAATAAATTTGCTATAAACATTTGTGCATAGGTTTTTTTGTAACATCTTTATTGGAGTATAATTGCTTTACACTGCTTTGTGCATGGGTTTTTATGTGAACATTAGTTTTTATTTCTCTGGGATAAATGCCCAGGAGTGCAAATTCTGGTTCCTATGAAAATTGCATATTTAGGGTTTTTTTAATAAACTGTTTTTTTAAAAAAAATAAACTGTTTTCCAGAGTGGTTGTACCATTCTACATTCCCACAAGCAATGTATGAGTGATCGTTTCCCTGCATTATTCTCACCAGCATTTGAGTTGTCATTATTTCTAATTTTAGCCATTCTGATAGGTATGTAGTGATATCTAATTGTGGTTTTAATTTGTATTTCTCTAGTGGCTAATGATGCTGAACATCTTTTCATGTGCTTATTGCTGTCTGTATATCCTCTTGGGGAAATGTTCCTTCCTGACTTTTGACCGTTTCCTCACTGGACTGTTTTTTATACTGTTGAGTTAGAGAGTTCTTATATATTCTAGACAATAGTCCTTTGTTGGGTATGTGGTTTACACATATTTTCTCCAAGCTAGCAGCTTGTTTTTCACTCTCATAATAGGGTCTTTTGCAGAGCAAACATTTAATTTTGATGAAGTCTACTTTATTGATTTTTCCTTTTACGGATTGCTTTTGGTGTCAAAACTTTGTCTAGCCTTAGACCATGAAGAGTTTCTCCTATGTTTTTTCTAAATGTTTTATACTTCACATTTAAGCTCTTGATCCACTTTGGAGTTATTTTTTGTATAAGGTATGAGACTTAGGTTGAGGGTTTTGTTTATTTGTTTGCTTTTTGTTTATTTGTTTGCCTATGGATGTCCAATTTCTTCAGCAATATATATTGAAAAAGCTATTTTTTCTCCACGGAATTGCTTTTTCACCTTTGTAAAAAACAACATGAGTTGGCATACTTGTATGGGTCAACTGCTGGGCTCTCTATTCTGTTTCACTGATCTGTATATTTATTTTTCTGCCAGTACCATACCATCTTTACTACTGTAGCCTTTTAATAAGTCTTGAAAATGGATAAGCTGATTCCTCCCACTTAATTCTTTTTCAAAACGTGTTTTAGCTATTCTAGTTGCTTTGCCTTTCCATACAAGTTTTAGAATAATTTTGTCTATATCTACAAAAAAATCTTGCTAGGATTTCCCCTTTACTAAGTTTTAAATTGTGGTAAAATACATAAAACATAAAGTTCACAATTTTAACCATTTTAAAGTGTACAATTCAGTGGCATTTAGTACCTTCGAAACGTTGTGCAACCATCCCACTATCTAGTTCTGGAATGTTTTCCTCACCCCAAAAGGAAGCCCTGTTCCCACTGTGAAGTCAGTCCCCAACCTCTGGCAATGACTGATCTGCTTTCTGTCTCTGTGGATTGGCCATTCTGTACATTTCATATAAACGGAATCATACGATATGTTACCTTTTGTGTCTGGCTTATTTCATTTAGCATAATGTTTTCGAGGTTCATCCAACTTGTAGCATGTCAGTACTTCTTTGTTATGTCCAAATAATATGCCATTGTATGTATATACAACAGTTTGTTTATCCATTCATTCATCCATGGACATTTGGGTTGTTTCTAACTTTGGGCTATTATGAATATCATGCTGCTATGAGTATACACGTACAAGTATTTGTATGAGTACCTGCTTTTAGTTCTTTGAGATCTACCTAGAGTGAAATTACTGGACTGTATTCTATGTTTAACATATTGAGGAGCCTCCAAACTGTGTTCCACAGCAGCTGCAACATTTTACATTCCTGCCACCAGTGTATTAGGGTTTCAATTTCACCTCATCCTCACCACACTTGTTATTTTCCATTTTTAAAAATTACAGCCATTCTGGAAAGTGTGAAGTTGTATCTTACTGTGGTATTGATTTGCATTTCCCTAATGACTAATGGCATTGAGCATCTTTCCATGTGCTTGCTGACCATTTAGATATCTTCTTTGGAGAAATTCTATTCAAATCTCTTGCTCACTTTTTAATTGAGTTTTTTGTCTTTTTTGTTGTTGAGTGGTAGCCCCTTCATTCTTAAAGGATATTTTTGCTGGATATAGGAATCTGGGTTGACAGTCTTCTTTCAGTGCTTGAAAAATTTGTGCCACTTCTCTGGCCTCCATGGTCTCTGATGAGAAATGTGCTGTCATTCAAATTGTTTATCCATGGTATGTAAGGTGTCATTTTTCACGGATTTCAAGATTTTTTTTTTTGTTTTTAGTTTTCTGCAATTTGACTATGATGTGTCTTGGCATGAATTTGTTTGGGTTTATCTTCTTTGGGGTTTGCTCAGCTTCTTGAATCTGTAGGTTTATCATCTGCTAAATTTGGGGAGTTTTACTCATTATTTCTTTTAGTACGTTTTTCAGTCCTGTTCTTTTTCTCTTCTCCTTCTGGGAATCTGATGACACAAATGTTAGATCTTTTGTTATAATCCCACAAGTCTGTGATTCTGTTCTTTTTCTCTTCTCCTTCTGGGAATCTGATGACACAAATGTTAGATCTTTTGTTATAATCCCACAAGTCTGTGTGACTCTGTTCTTTTTTTTTTTTTCATTCTATTTTCTCTGTTGTTCAGATTGAGTAATTTCCATTGTTTTATCTTTCAAGTCACGGATTCTTTCCTCTGTCCCCTCCACTCTGCTGTTGAGCCCATCCATTGAGGGGTTTTGTTGTTATTGTATTTTTTAGTTATCAAATTTCCATTCAGTTCTTCTATTTCTTTGCTGAAACTTTTCTTTGCTGGGACTTTCTATGTTTTTGTTTGTTTCAAGTATCTTCGTAGTTGCTTGTTGAAACATTTTTATGATGACTGTTTTAAAATCTTTGTCAGATAATTCTACCGAGTTGATCATCTAGGTATTGTCTGTTTTCATTCAGTTCAAGATCTTTCTCATTCTTGATATGATGAGTGCTTTTTTATTAAAGCCTGGACATTTGGGACTCTGGATCATATTTAAACCTTCTGTTTCAGTTGGCGTCTTCTGATACTAATCAAGTAGAGGAAGTGGGGGTAAGGTACCTTGTTACAGCCAGGTGGGTGTAGGAACCCAGGTTCCCCACTTAGTCTCCATTAACACCTGAGAAGAGGGGCTCCTCATTACTGATGGGCAGGGTAGGAGTTCCACCTCCCTCTATGGCCTCCACTGATACTGGGAAATAGGAGTAACCTTGTTATCACCAGGTGTTGGTGAAAGTACGATTCTCTACCATGTTTCCTCTGATACCAATCCAGCAGTGAAGAGGAGGACCGCTTCTTTACTGGCCTGCTGAGAGGAAGTCTAGGTACCCCATATACCTAGACTTTACTAGGTATGGGTAGAGGTGAGCCACAATTCTTTCTGTGGCATTTGGCTGGAGTAGAGCAGTTATTATCTAAAAGTTTTCTATTTTGCTAGGCTACCTCTTCCCTGGTCCTTTGGCTAGAGAGAGCAGGTTTTGCTGTTGTTAATACTATTGATACTTCCTAGTTTCTCTTGTTACTGAAAATTACCGGCAGGTGGCAGAATAGCTGATGAAAATGGACTGTTCACCAAAACATAAGAAGGCTGATTTCCTTTGTGACATAGGGAAATAAAATCTATTACCTTGCACCCACCCTGGATACAATCCCAAGATTTTGTTCTGATGGTTAGATACTCTTTATCAGCCTTTGAGTACAGGTAGCTGCCCAGTGGGAATAGAGCTGGAGTAAAAGGAATGGGCTTTGTTAGGCTCCTTGGTGACATATGACACCAGGATTACTTGGGTTTTGTGAAAATAAATGTCTAGCATTTAGTTACTCTTCTCCCTAGGAAGGTGGAGATTGGATGACTGGAGAATTAATACTTTCTTTAAACAACATTGATACTTTGAAAGCGCAACAAAACCCCCAGAAACACCCCATATCCTATCACTCATTTTTTCTATCAGGCC
This sequence comes from Monodon monoceros, assembly GCF_005190385.1. Taxonomy (NCBI): domain Eukaryota; kingdom Metazoa; phylum Chordata; class Mammalia; order Artiodactyla; family Monodontidae; genus Monodon; species Monodon monoceros. Next base: position 74,201,537 of record NW_021703774.1, on the reverse strand, counting down.
CTGCTGATATGTCCACATATATGATTCAATTTTTTAATTCTCGTTTTCACTTATTGTCAAAGGTGTTTTCTGATGTTAGTGCATGGGGGTGGCTTTTTAAAATTTATATTTGAACTCATGTGCAAAGAATTAATCACATTGCAGTCATCTGACCAAAAAAGGTCTGAGGGGAGGCTTTTGATTGTTTGTTTCATTTTTGGTTTTCTCAAATTTTTATTTTGAAAAATTTCAAAACTACAGAGAAGTTAAAAGAATAAAATATTGAACATTCAATTACCCTTCACCTAGATTCATTGTTAACATTTTGCCATATTTGCTTTCTTTTCTGTCTCATATAAAGCTAATTTGCAGACATTGATGGGTATGGCTTTCAAGGTTCCTTTAGTCTAGGTATGCACCCCAGTTTTCTTTTCTTTCTCCTCACTCCCTCTCTTCCTTCTTCATATTTGAAAATTTTGAAGCTCCAAAACTCTTTCTCTTAGTTTCCCACCAGCGAGTTGTGCTCAGATCCTGCTGACCACCAAGCACCCGTAGGCTGAGTCACTTTCACTTGTCTGTAATATTTGTTTTGGCCAACAGAGTTTGGCTTAAATTCACACGAGATGCAAAAAAAAAAAAAAAAAGCTGCTATAGGACCAGGATCTCCTAGAGTTACTTACACGACAACCTTTATATTCCTTAAGGAAAATTCCTAGTCAATTTGGCAAAGCCCAGTTGGAGACCTCTACTTTTCTGCTGATCCCAATTCAGGAAATCACTGCAACTACAGGAAGCTGAGAGTTTCCTATTTGTCCTTCTATCTTTTCTCCAGACATTTGTCTCTGGTCTTGGGAACTGCGATCGTGTGTACACGATCCTCCCTCAGCTCTGGGAGCCATGCAGAGGAGTTCTCTCAAGGGTTTTCTACTCCAAAAAAGAAATATGAGGAAAAGGTAGCTTTGACGTGGGGAAGGCCCAGTAGTCTAGAATCTCAAAATCTAGGTGGTTGAAACAATATGTGTCACAAAAAGGGTGGAGACACACGTTAAGTTAGCCTCATATATTCTCTGTCGCAAAACTTCTGCACATTCCCTGGTGGTCTAGTGGTTAGGATTCGGCGCTCTCACCGCCGCGGCCCGGGTTCGATTCCCGGTCAGGGAAAGAGCATTTTTTTCTACGTACACAATACTTTGTGTTCGTTTTTCTTCCTACAAAATACTTTTAATGACAGTTCCTATAGAACACTTTTAATGATTAATTTTGTTTCTTCTACTTAGTTGCCACATGGGTGACCTTAGCTGAAATACAGGAAATGCAGGAAAACATAAAGAAAAAATCGTTTACCATTCTACCAACCACCGGTAGCTATTATCCAGTTTTTGAAATAGAAAATGGAATAATGCTGTACATACTATTTAATTATCAGCTTTTTTTAAAAACATCTTTATTAGAGTATAATTGCCTTACAATGGTGTGTTAGTTTCTGCTTTATAACAAAGTGAATCAGTTATACATATACATATGTCCCCATATCTCTTCCCTCTTGCGTCTCCCTCCCTCCCACCCTCCCTATCCCACCCCTCTAGGTGGTCACAAAGCACCGAGCTGATCTCCTTGTGCCATGCGGCTGCTTCCCACTAGCTACCTATTTTACGTTTTTACCAGCTATTTTTAAAGTTAATATATTTCTAACACTTTCCAGTAGAAATAAATACACTTCAGCAACATGATATTTTCTTTCAATTTAATTATTTAATTTTTGTAAAGGTAATATATTTACATGGTTTAGGATTCAAATATCCAAAAAGGCATAACTGATAAACCTACTTTTCACCTCGGCCATCTAGTTTTCTTCTAATAAGGCAGCCAGTAGTAAGTTGCATAACTATATTGTAATATAAGTATGTTGTAAATATAAAATATAAATAGATTGTAAATACAAGTACATGCATACATACGTATATATTTAAGTACGTTCCCCTCCCTCGCACAAATGATAGCAATCTATACACACTTTTCTGAACTTTGCCTTTTTCACTTAATTTTAGAAATAGTTGCAGATTACACATGAAGAGCTTCCTCATTCTTTTCTATGGCACATAGTATTCCATTATATTGATATTCCATAATTGGTCAAACCAGCTTCCTATTGATGACACTTCGGTTATTCTAATCCTTTGCGGCCATAAAAATAATCTTCTACATATGTTATTTTGTACGTGTGTAGAATAAATGTCCAAGAATTAAAATGTTGGTTCAAAAGACATGTGCATTTGTGGATGGGTAGTGCCAATATGCCCTCCTTAGAGGTCCTGCCAATTTATACTCCCACCAGCAATGTACAATATATAAAAAAAAAATGTGGGTTTTCATCAAAATGGATTTCATCAACCGTATTTCTGGACTTTTAGGTTTTTCCCCCCTAAAATTTTGGTTTTACAAATAACACTGATGAACATCTGTGTGAATACATCTTTGTATATCCTTAGGGATTGCTTTAGGATAAATTCATAGAAGTGGAATTACTACTTCATATCATATATTAGATGGGTTAAATAATTAAATGTAAGAATTGAAACAATTTTTAAAAATCGGTGGATAATTATCTTATTGGGCTGGAGAAGACTTTTTCAAGGTAAAAGCAAACACAGAAATCATAAAGGATAAAACTGATAGGTTAGACTACATAAAAACAGAAAACTGCCCGTCTGAAAATCCTATAAATAATATTAAAAGACAAATGCCAAACTAATATGTAAGTAATATACATATAATATAAATTACCCAATAGCAAAAATCGACAAAGCGTATGATTTAGTAAGTCCCAAACTAATACAAATAATTAGTAAGTTTATGAAAAATGATCAACCTCAATAGTAATACAATAAATGCAAGTTAAAATGAGACTCCAAATTTTTATGTTGCACTTTCGTAAAGATAAAAAGAATGATGATATCTAGTTGCCTGAGGTAATTTGGTAATACTCATTGAAAAGTGAAAATTGGTGATATCGCTCCACACAGCAATTTGGCAATATGTATTCAAAGCTTTAAAATGTGGGTTATCTTTTCAATGGCAACTTTACCTTTATGCATTCGTGCTGAGGAAGTACTCTCAAATGCGTTAACGATATATGTACAGAGATTAACACTCGCATTAAGGCCTTAACTCGTCCACTTGATTTCAGAGGCTCCCTTCAAAAGACAATAAACTAGAATTGATGATTTTCCTTCCCTAAACCTCTGAAACGACTAGAAAAACTACCACAACATTATCAACATAATCATAGGTAAAATCCTAGAGATCTTTTTTTTCCTCTTCGTCCTTTGGCTTTGTGTTGAATAGTTCTCTTAGCACGAATCCCTAAATATGAGACTTTGGTCGGAGCAAACCATGACGAACTAGTCATAAGGATACACACGGAAGCTTTTTTTACGTGTGCGTTGGTGGTATAGTGGTGAGCATAGCTGCCTTCCAAGCAGTTGACCCGGGTTCGATTCCCGGCCAACGCACTACCGATATATTCTTTTCTCCGGAAGCTCGAGTAGAGCAAATAGGGGGATAAAAAAAAGCCTTTGACCACCCATCCGTCCTCAAACTCTGAACCTTCTGGGAGACTCTACCGTGAGCGAACCTAGGCAAACCCATCTGCTGCGTTTGGCCTCTTGCTTCGCACCAGTTTACGATAGTTCTCCTTTTGGGGGTCTTTAGGGAATGTCAGAAATGGAGGCTGATCGGATATGTTTTTCTGAATACTCGGAGGCGACTTAGATTTACTAAAGCGTCAGAATAAGGAAGTCAGTCCAAGACTCCGAAGTTCCTGAGAGAGTGCGCCAAGGAGCAGTGAGGGAAGCAAGAAAAATAATAAAGGGGGACCTCACGCCGTTTAGCAGCTCACCAGCTTCGCTTCTCTGGCGGTTCCAACATTCGGGCGACAGAAACCTCAACTCCAGGGTACAAGGTGGAGATGTAAATAGGAAAATCCTCGGGTTGCCTAGTGGGGGCGGCTTGATTATTTGGAGGGGAAAGAGAGAAGTGGCTTGAGGAGGGCGACTGGGGACGCGGTCCCCGAGCTGCAGGCGACGCTCTCAGACCTCGTCGGGACTGGGTGCGCCGCCGTCCAGCGGAGGGGGTGATGATGGCGCGGGCACGGCGGGATTCTGAGACCCAGATTCGGGTGTCAGGGCTTCGAGGTTATGGGTGGAAACGTTTGGGATTCTAACCTAGGCGAATCACGCGAACTAAGCAAAGAAAGCTGCAGCACCACTTAGACAATCCTGTTTGTAAAGACATTAAATCCAACCGCAGTGCGCCGCCTTGGAGGTGGCGCGCCGTGATCGTATAGTGGTTAGTACTCTGCGTTGTGGCCGCAGCAACCTCGGTTCGAATCCGAGCCACGGCATATGATAGTAGCTCACCTTGGTGGCCTCCTTTTTTGGAACCCTTTAAAGCTTAAAAAAAGCTTGTAATCCGTCTTTGCTCAAGGCTGCATCGCAGAAGTGCACTCTACGAATTAGATAAATAACTGTATCCACTCAGCTCACTCCGCGGCTCTCCCACCTAAGCGAATCTAACCAGCCCTGGCAAAGCTGCTTCAGGGCGGTGTGGAGCGCCTCGGAGCAGCAAGCAAGGCCTGCCTTCACCTGAGCAGAGGATAGAGCCCTTCGCTGGTGACTCCGGAACTCAGCGCCTCTTCCAGAGGTTGGAGAAATGAACGTTTTGGAGAGTGGAGTGAAATCTCCCGCGAGCGCCCACGCCTGAGGCTCTAAATCCCATCCGACTTTAAATCTCAGTGGGACCTTCAGGTCCCACAAAATTTTAGTATTTAAAAACAAAATCGTGCCCCCAAATGAATAGTCAATTGGACCTAATTTCCGACTGACGCGTCCTTCAGCCTCACCCCCACCCCATCCCCTGGTGGTCACGGTTTGGGGGGGGGGAAGGGTTTCGGACCGAGAAGAAGGAAGAACGAGGCTGCAGCACCAAGGTCCCGGGAGCACAAGTCCCCGCGCCCCTCCTACTTCTCGCGGCAGTTTGTGCCTCTCATCCCCATTCCCTCGTGCTTTTTCGCCTCCTCTTCTGGATTCCGGGTCCTAGAAACCGGGTTCTCCAAAAGAATTTGCTGTCCAAAAGGTCTCAAAACCTGTCTAAAAGGAATTTGAAGAAACGTCGAGGTTTCAGGACTAGTGATTCCCGTGCCCTCTGCAAGTTCTTCTAGCCCCGTGCAGTCCCATCACTCTAGAAGCCTGGAGTTTCTCGGTGACAAAAGCTAGTGCTGCGTTTAAAATCCTGGAGCCAGAGAACTCTTTCAAACTAAGCTGTGTGTATCTTTGACCGTGCAAGCTGTCCCTCGACAGAAATTATATTCCTGTAAGAAGATACACAAGGCAGCGCCCGGCTAGCTCAGTCGGTAGAGCATGAGACTCTTAATCTCAGGGTCGTGGGTTCGAGCCCCACGTTGGGCGGTGCTTGTTTTTCCCCGCCTACCTCTGTTTTATTGAATCTTCTCTTGTTAGCTGCCAACTGAACCAGCAGCTTCTAAATAGCCATTGTGGTCACTGTTGTTTTAAACTTCGGTAAATTGTTCCAGAAATCGCCTCTACTCGCCCCAAATCTAGCAAAGAAGAGGAATCCGGGCTACCGATTCCAGCATCTCAGGTTGAGACCAGGGGTCACAGATCTACAGCTGCCCGAACCCAGGCTCCTCCGAGGAGGCTCCTCCTCCTCCCCGCGGGGCTCCTCCTTCGTCCTGCCTCGACTCTGCTCCACTGAGAAGACATCTTAGGACATGACCAAAAGGAAACACTTTCGTTCTCTTCTCGTCTGCGGGAAATTTTGGATAAGTGTTGAAGGTCCTTCTTAAGTAGTTAAAATGTTCTCCATTAGGTGCTAAGGAGCGTGCCTTTGCTTTTTAGGTTTTGAAACGTTCATCAGCCTCAAAGGGCTGTAAAATACAACTAGTTTAGGAAGATCTCGAAACGAAAAAGAGGAGAGGGCGCTGGAAATGGAGCTGAGGAGGAGGGACGCGGAAGAGCAAAGAAAGGGGGAAGTACGATAGGAAGGGGAGGGAGGAGCAAGGACGACGGCCCGGAGCTGGCAAGTGGAGAGATTGCAGCGGTCTCGTCAGATGGATGTAAGCGGACTCTCTGGAGCGCCGCGCCCAAGCGTTTCGAGTTAGCTATTGATCGACCGGAGAACTCTGTTCTACCCCGAAGGCCTGAAGTTGTTTGTCTGATATTTGTTCCTGCTAAATCTCTCATTCAGTGTTGGGATGAGTGGTGTGAGTAAAGTGGGTTTTCAAAGTGAGTGGAAGGAGAGTTTGTCCCCAGTCATCAGGCTTCTCCACCACAACGCGGACACTCGCTTTTAACTCCTCATACAGGTCTTTCCCACATCTCCCTAAGGATCATTTACCAGTCCTGCTTTTTGTTTTTAAGTTTGTAAATGTGCTTTAATCTCCTTTATATATCCCGCCAACCACCTCCAAAATCATCAAAACACTAGCCGATTATTCTCAAGGTGTTGTGCCGGGACAAACATCACCAGCATCATCTGGAAACTTTTGAGAAACGCAAATTCTCAAGCCCTACCTCAGACCTACAGATTCAGAAACTCTGGAGGTGGGCCCAACAATCTGAGACTTAAGCTCTCCAGGTGATTTGGATAAATGCTCGAGTTCAGGAACCACTGCATTAGGGCAACTTCCTTTCCTATCAACCAAGATGTACCATGTTCTTGGCTAGGAGACTCAACGTCATAAAGATAACACCTCTCTTTAACTTGGTGTCTGAATTTAACATAGTTTTCATTAAAATATCAAAAATATTTTTCTTTTTTATTCAAACTGGACAATATAATTCTAAAGTTTAAATGGAAAAATAAGCAGTAATACTCAGGAAATTCTTTTTTTAAAAGAACAATGAGGAAGGGTTAACCCTATGAAATATTAAAATACCATAAATTATGATGATTAAAGCAGTAAGATATCGTGTATGGGTAAACAACAATTAATGGGACAGCACAGAGTCCAGAAATGGACCAAAATACATGAAGAAATGTAATACATTAGAAAGAGGACTCAAATCAATAATTCTAATGACCAATTTTTTAATAACTAGGTAGCTGTCAACAGAAGGGCTGTGACAAAATAATGGGAAAAAATAATGGTCAATGAATATCATACCCTTTACATAAGGGTAAATTCCAAATTGATCAAAGATTTAAATAATAATGAAAAGGAACATAAAAGTTCTTGTAGACGCATGAAACAATTATTTTATTATCTTGTGTGTATGTGTGTATGTGTGGAAAAGCCTGTTCTAACTATGACACAAACTCAGAAGTCCTGAGAGAAAATATTGATGAGTTTGACTATATAAACCAAATGGAATCTGCATAAGCAAAGTCCAAAGACAAATGACAATTTGGGGAAGTATGTGCAACTCACATTGTGTTAAAAATCCTCCATTTTGAGTTAATGCTTTGGCATATCAACATCCTTCTCACAGCCCTAATTGTGAATGCACACTCAAAAACAGCTGAAACACCCTGATAAGCAACCCAACCCCTGGACTCTAACTTTCCCCTCCTCCATCCTCTTCTCCCGGCCCCGACCCCCTTCCTCCTCCTCTTTCCTTCCTCTCTTTCCCCAACTGGGTTTGCTATCCTTAGACCCCACTCAGGACCCCAGTGAAGGCTTTGGCCCACAGGTCCTGGCTCTCACTGCTCCCCACCTGTTCAATTGAACACACTGCCAGTTGGACTCCTGTGTGGCCCTGCGCACGCCCGCGGTGACCCCCTCTGGGACCTGTGAGTATAATAAACTTCTCTTCTGGTTCTCTTCCCTTCCTGTGGAGGCACCAAATTTACCATACCATGCTAGACATCTACATTCTTAGAACATACATCATGTACAAAAGGCTAATTTCCCTTATATTTACAGAACTATAAGCCAATAAGAAGTAAGCCAATAACCCAATAAAAAGTAGCAAACATATAAAGAATAGAAAATATAAAAGGCTATTGCCCATATGAAAAGATACTTAACATTCAACATTACTACTAATGAAAGTAGTGCAATTTAAAACTAAGTTGAGATAATATTTTCAACTATAATATGGTAAATTTTTTAAAGTTTAATATGTTGGAGAGTTAATAAATATTGTTAAAGAGAGGGTAAATTGGTTTAAGTTCTACTGGGTGTTTTGAACAATATCTATCAAAAATTTAAACTTTTTTTAACTTCAGTAATCCACATTTAGAAGTTTATCCTACAATATTCCTATACTTATGTGAAATTAAGTGTATACAAAGTTATTCACAGAGCACTTTTTATTACAAAGATTGTAAACTCTCTAAATGTCCATCAGTTTTGGGGGTGACTAAATAAATGACAGTACAACCATACAATGAAATATAGTTCAGCTAGCTGTAAAAAAGAATGAGGAAGCTCTTGAGGGGAGATTTACAGAAATTGGTTATAATTCAGTAATAAATACATGGAAAACTAAGCAAATGGAAAAGTAACATAATTGTTACTGCCAAGGGAAGATTATATTCAAAAAGTGATCATGTTAAATTATGCGGCTTCTCTGTTAATAGTTTATATATTAAAAATAATAATTATTGATCTCATCAAAATTAAGATATAAGTATATTGATGTATTAGGGTTCCTTCCCCAGAAAAACAGAACCAATAGAAGATACACACGTATGTATATAGAGATTTAGTTTAAGGAATGGACTCATGTTATTGTGGAGGTTGGTAAATCTAAAATCTTCAGGGTAGGCCAACAGGCTGGATAGCCAGGGAAGAACAGATATTGTAACTCTAATCTGAAAGCAGAGTCTGGAGGCAGAACTCCCCCTTCCTCTGGGGACCTCAGTCTTTTTCTCTTAAGGCCTTCAATGGATTGGATGAGGCCCACTCACATTATGGAGAGTAATCTGCTTTACTCGGAGTCTACTGATTTAAATGTTAATCTCATCTAAAAAATACCTTCCCAGAAACATCTAGACTGATGTTTGACCAAATATCTGGGTACCATGGCCTAGCCAGGTTGACACATAAAATTAGCCATCACAATTGGGAAGATGGAGGAGTGGGAAATGTGTGTGTGTGTGTGTGTGTGTGTGAAGTGGTAAGTGTAGGGGGAGTATGGAAAAGAGAGATAAAGTGCCTAAAACTAGAAAATCAAGAATTAACTATATATATATATATATATATATATATATTTTTTTTTTTTTTTTCTGGAACGCGGGCCTCTCACTGTTGTGGCCTCTCCCGTTGTGGGCCACAGGCTCCGGACGTGCAGGCTCAGGGGCCATGGCTCACGGGCCCAGCCGCTCGGCGGCAAGTGGGATCTTCGCGGAACGGGGCACGAACCCGTGTCCCCTGCATCGGCAGGCGGACTCTCAACCACTGCGCCACCAGGGAAGCCCGAGAATTAACAATATTTGTCTACAGAGACAGAGGTGAATAACAAATCACTAATTAAAAGAATTTAAAGAAGTTACTTCTAGGGAGTAGGAAATGGGGGAGAGTTTCAGGGACCTGTTGGTTTTCATTACCGAGTTTATGAGTTTGACTCTCTAAACTATGTGCATATATAAGCTTGATAAAAATAAATACTAAATAAAAAAGGCTTTTTCTATGTTGTAGTTTTTCAAGTATTTTACCAAACTGTTGTCTTTTGAATTTTGTAGGGGAATGGCTCAGCTGTGGCACCCAGGTGACCTTGTATGTATTTGCACAGGCCACACCAGCCAAGGCTTGAACTAAAACTATTCTGAATCTTACCACAAGGCAGAGCACCTTGTGATTGTCCCAAAGCAAGAGAGGATGGGAGGGTTGTGAAGAGTGCCAGGAGACAGCTTCCATTCCCCTCCCTGTCTACCCTGGGACAGTTTCTCATTGCCCTTCAGGTTCTAATCACATATGAGGCATTCTGCTCACCTCCTCATCCCTTCCCTGGGGACAGCTGCAGACTGTAAAACTACTTAGCTGCAGTCTAGAATTGGCTTCTCAATAACAGGTATCCCACAACTTGCATTGTAGTCACTGACCCCTTTTGTTTCAGTGTCATCCCTTTGGATGTGTGGGTTGAAGGCCCAGGAAGTCTATACCTTCAACTATTCTTTCTTTTGCTGTCTATGTAAGTAATAAACTTTCTGAATCTAAAAGTGACTTGTTATAGCTTTACAAGCTGAATCACTCAGGCCTTGGCTTTGCCAGATGTTGAGTGCTTGCTTGATTGATTTTTTGCTAAACGAATTCTTAAACTTTTTATGTAGCTAAATGTATTAAACTTTTTCCTTAGGGATTTTGAGTTTTGTCATGCTTAGAAAGGATTTTCCCTACAAGACTAAAAATTTTTTGAAAAAATTATGGGGTATTTTTTGAAGGAAGAAAGGTGTAATTATTCTTCTGCTTATGAGCTGAACAGAGATGCAATGAGCTCCCAGATAACTTTGTGGCACATTCCCCGAGGCTATCTGAAACCCAGACCTGCTGAGGACTGAGAGGGTTTCCTGAGACCTCCCAACTCAGGAACCCTGGGCTCTAAGAGGGGGATGTAGCCACTAAACAGATGGTGCGACATCCCAGGCCTAGCAAGAGTGGAGAGCAATTACTAGACCTGATTGGGCAAGGGGAGAGAGCTGTTCCTGGAACCTGGGAAAGTGATAGTTGTAGGTAAGGCTGTAACTGTAGTAGAGTGCCACTAAACAATAACTGTGGTCTTGGGGGGGTGGGTGGAGAACACAACTACTGCCAACCTGCAGGAAATAATTACCCTGACCTCATATTCCTCCTACACTCCCATTCCCAGTTAGTGAATCCCATTGGCTGTAGCCAGCAAGAAGTCGGTGGGTAGAGGAGCCCTTTTGCACAGTTCAAAAAGATTAACTTTCTGGGGCATATAATAGGGTGGAAAATGATGAGAATGTATCTGGAGGGACAAATGCAAAATACTCAGCAATTTTCATTCTTGTGATTAAAAAAAAAAAAATCCCATATACTCCCTCTCCTCCACCCACACTGCTTCCCCTGTTATTAACATCTTGCATTGGTGTGGTACATTTGTTACAATTGATGAACCAATATTGATTCATTATTATTAACTAAAGTGCATAGTTTCCATTAGGGTTCATGCTTTGTGTTGCATAGTTCTATTCCTGAGATTTTAATTGTGAAAGCATCTCATTATGAGGTGAGCTTTAGTGTCAAATAGGTTTTTCAAAAAAGGTTTTGTATTTCCTGAATTCTTTCATTTATTTGACATCTGTTTGTTGTCTTTAGACCTGTATGATATCTGGACTGGAGATATGTATGTATGTATTTGATTCCATCTTTTTTCCCTCTGATCATTATAAACCCTAGGTTAAATTTTCTTCCAATCGTTGTTTGTCAGAACCTTATTTTCTTGTCAGAGCTTTCCAACTTCATTAAAGCAAAGTTCTATAACTGGTATATGTTTTTCATACCATAGCTAGAGTCTCTTTTCCACAAAAATGCTGGTAATGTGAATGAAATTTCAAAATGCAGGGGTTTTAGTTTCTTTCTTTTCGTTTTTGTTTGTTGGATTAATGTCTGTGAATTTCTAGCTCAGATCAGACAAGCAGACAATGGAAGAAAGAAGCAAAAGAAAATCCTTCGGAACCTCTGGATCATGATGCTTTAAGAAGTTCACAGAGATTGTTACTTGTCCAAGCTCCCAGAGGAAAGGCTGTGAGTGTGGTTAATGGCCTGCCTTGTGGCTTCAACATCCTATAGTCAAGTCTGAGTTACAGCTGGGTTTGTCTGAGGTTTTTAATATATACTTATAAAGTAGGTGACTACTTTGTTATAAAAATAATAAAGTCATGCCTGTTGACTTTATTGAAAATAAAATTGTTTTAGTTTATTAAAAATAAAATTGTTTATTAAAAACTACCAGGTTGGTATTATTTGGCCTTTGGGAACTGGGAGCCTGAGTAGTGGAGGTGAGAATTTTCTCAATGTATGTACCTTTCTATAATCCCTTGATTTTTCTATTCACACACACACACACACACACACACACACACACACACACACAGTGCCTCCAGGAAGAAAGAAAAGAACTGCTGGACAAGTTCTCTCCCACCTTCATGTGACTGTTAAGTCTGTGCAATCTGGTCACCATAAAGGCATTTTAGACACTTGAGGAATGTCTCTCTGTGTTACCACCTATTCTGCACTGAATGTTGTCCGTCCCAAATTCCTATGTTGAAGCCCTAACTCCCCAATGTAATGGTATTAGGAGGTGGAGCCTTTGGGAGGTAATTAGGTTTAAATGAGTTCATGAAGATGAAGCCCCCATGCTGGGATTAGTACTTATAAAAACAGAAGAGACACCAGAGTTTCCTTTCTCTGCCATGTGAGGATGCTGTGACAAGGTCTTCTGCAAGCTGGGGAGGAGGCCCTCAACAAGAACTGAATTCTGTCAGCACCTTGATCTTGGACTTTACAGCCTCCAGAACTGTGAGAGGTGGCGAATAGATAACCTAAAGTTGCAAGTAGCTAGCAAGGACTTCGATGAAGCAAAAGGTGACGTCCCTGGGTGGGTTTGAACCACCAACCTTTCGGTTAACAGCCGAACGCGCTAACCGATTGCGCTACAGAGACGTGAGGGCATATTCCCCATAACTCGTTTCCTGATTCAAGAAATTGCTTTTCAACCTCTGGCTGGGGACATCCTTAGATTCTCATATTCCGGAAGCCGAGGGTGCGCGCGGGAGACATTGAAGCCAAGAGTTGGTGTCATCGGGCACGTTTGGACATCGATAGAACGTTTGGGAGTCAGCTAGGGGACTCTGACTGCCGAACGCCAGATCGATGGCCTTCCCACCTGCTCCCCGCCTCAACAGCCGCCCGGCTCCAGGTGACGACCGCAGCCTCCCGGGCTGAAGTCCACGTTACCATTCTTAGCTTCGCTCGCCGTGAGTCCCCACTTGACCCTGTGGGCGCGCGTGCGAAGGACACGAACCAGCTGTGCCCCCACTGCGCTGCCCACGTTCTGCGCCTTTCTCTAGATGTGGACTCCAACCGGCAAGACCTCAGAACTGCTCGCGATGCAGCCCGCCCTCCAGGGCAGGGCCTCGCACCCAGTAGGCACTCAATAAATGCCCGGTGAAGGATGCATTCTGCCGCAGGGTTTTAGGCAACCAAGAATTACAGTGTGTGCTTTAAGCTTTTAGGCCTACGAGTAACTCCGGAAACGGAAGGCTGGAAAGGTTTCTCAAAGCCGGAGGCGCTTTTATTCCCGCAGCTGACTGAGAACAAGGCAAAAGCCTTGACTTTGGACACGTGCGCCCCGGGACCGAGCGGAGTTCCCCACCCTGGACTACGACTCAGCATGGTGTTCACACCGAGCTAAGGTAGATATCAGAGGACAGCTGAAGCAACTGGAATCTGTAGAGAACCAGAAAGGAGAAGACAGTTTACAGGCTAGTTTTCAGAAATCCATAATGGGTCTCCTGCCAGTCATTTGCTGAGTGCTGGGCTGCTCATGTGTGGAGAGCTACTACCAAGGCTTACCGGACAACAGATGCTACAGGATGGAAAACAGAACAGAGATCTTAGAAGTCTCTGCTGGCAAGATTGGAATTCAGGCTTTGTTAACGACTCTTTACCACCCTGAGCATCCAGTTGATACTCCAGAAAGGCTGCTTTAGGAGTAAAGACCACAACCTAGTGTGAAGCCTACTCTTGATCCTCCCTAAAAAAGGATAAAACCAAGACCTGACAAGATGAGCAGGGTTTGGACGTTGAGTCACACCAAAGAGGGCTTTGGGAAACACCCTGGACTTTCCTCCGATCTACTGAGAAACCATTAATCCAGTCCTACACATGTTCAAGGTCACTGGCCAGTAATCAAAGTGCGTAGTAGAACAAATGTTGATACTCTTTGGAGGAAGATATCAGAATCCAGAGTCTCTACATTGCATCATTCAAAGTGCCCAGTAAACTATAAAAAATACTAAACACGCAAAGAAACAGAAAAATGTGACCCGTTCAATACATATTCTTAAAAAGGAAAACAAAGCAGGTAAAAGAAACCAACTCCAAGATGTCTCAGATGTTGGATTTAGCAGACTTTAAAGCAGGGTTGCATTTTATGTGTGGTTCAGCAACGTGGGTTCCACTCATCATGGCTAATCTAGCTACAATCACTAGTGGTGCCCAAACAGTCAACAGCAGAGAACAACTCCGCCCCGATAATGACAGCAGTCCCTAAATCGTTGAATAAAGACAACTAGATGTTCACATTTATCTGGCTGAATTTTATTTGTTGATAGTAGCTAAGAAGACAGTTGTTATAGATATCACTGACAGTTGCAGAAAGGAGGTCCATAACAGGTATGAATATTTCCTTATTATATTACTAATAGTTTTATATGTATCAAGCAATATTTTTCTCTTTTCCTCTTTCATCCCACTACCAGCTAACAAAATCTGTTGCTAAGAGTTAACTTTTAATTGCAGTATTTATTACAGCATATCTAAGGTAAAAAGAATGTGACTCTGCTGGAAGAACAAAAAACATTCAAACTTTACCCTCTTCTGTGGAAAGATTGGCATGTTTTTTTCACTGTTTGAGATAAGCATAATTTTGTTATTGGCTTTGTTTGAAAGTTAAGAATGGCTACCAAAGGAGGAAAAGGAAAAGATATATATAGATATCTCCCTATGTATGGATGTCAAGTGCAGAAGATGTTTTTTGTGCAAGATTCGTATCAATATTACTAGGCTAGAAAAAAATCTCCCAGAACTCCCTTCTCTGCATAGTTCTGGGTTAACTTCGACCATAGGACATCAGCTGAGACTTTGAAAACGGAAAGGGAAGTGGCTACCACATTCATTTGGACCCTGAAAAGGTTAGAGAAGTCACCAGCGCTTTTTACTATTTGCACATGCAATTTATCAGCTGATAACAGGGAGGCTTGCAACAATCTAGAGCTCCTCTCACATTTCTTTCTACTGCTCTGGATCCTTGACCCAGCAGGGTGTTTAGCTTCTGGCAAACAGCAGTAACAAAACACTCTTCTCGGCCAACAGCAGTAACAGAACACTCCTATTTTTAGACTTTGGACATTAGAAGTAGTAACACACCGACGAAAACTCCAATTTTTCTTTTCTTGAGAACTTCATTTCTTCATTGAGTTTCCTGAAGCATCTGCTCAGGATCCTGCAAAAACTTTCTTGCATCTGATCTCACGCAAGTCTGTGTGATAAAGAACAATTAAATTCCCAGACACAAACGTAAAACAACTGAAATTTTCTAAATTTTAAGGTGTAACAAGGAAGCACAGTGAAACTGAAAAGAAAAAGAACTCGGCATACATACGAGAACGAAAACGCTTTTTCACCTTCCACGCCGCGATACGTTGCCTTATCAGACATCTGTGCTCTCTACTGCCTTCCGGAAACACAGCAGAGATCCGCAAAAACCGAATCTTTCTACTTACGGCTGTTAGTAGTATTACAATGACCTGCAACTATCTTCTCTTTCACTGACAGTCACTGACTTGGATCATTCAATTACCTAATAACAAACAATACTCCTGCAGAAGTAAAATGAAAAGGTGTTTCTGGAATATCAGTAATAGTCTGCACACATACTTCAATTGCTATACCTGAAAACACACTGTTAACGTTCAGGTAACGTTCAAGGCTCCTGTCTGATAAAAATACCGCCATCACAGCGAAAACTGACACTGTTTTTAAAACATATAAACAAGCAGGGGAAAGCGCGAACGCAGTCCCCCACTAACACAAATTTTGCAGTCGAGTTTCCCACACTTGGGGAAATCGCAGAGATCAGCAAACCCAGAGTGCAATGAATAAACCTTACCCTGGGAAAACCATCTTCGTGATCACGGTATTTTCTCTGCCAGGTAAGTATAAGCTCCGGCTTACTCGGCCCTGACACACCCTCAGACGCCTTGTACTGTACACACACGGTCACTTTCCTCCCCGCAGCCCCGAGCCTTCCTGCCCCTTCCAGACAGCCGATCCATGCACTTGCAACCAACAGCCCTCGATTCGCTCCCACACTACGGGAGATCGTTTCATCTTTCACCACCAGATCACGAACCAGCAGACCCTGCGCTGAGATATCTACATACGACACGCCCTATCCGTCAAGCCAACGGGAATTACCGCTCCCCTCCAGCCCACGCCCCGCCCTACTCCGCGCCTCCCTCCTCCCACGCCGTCCAGACAAGCCTACCAGAGGGCGGGCACCCTCTGGGGGAAGTGACGTCGACCGCTCGCTCTTTTCCTCCCACCCGCCCCCACCCGTTGGGGCCTTGCGCGCGTGGCTGGCTGCTTAATCTCTGTCCTGCCGAGCACCTGTCTGGCGGCCTGCTGAAGCCTGAGCACCTTTTTGAACTGTAACGGCTTTCAATGCGCAGAATAGAGAACATTTAGGAGTCCAGGGGAAAGCGGTTCCTTTCAAATCCAGTTGCCTTTGTGATGTACTATTGTGTGTACGTCTAGTAAAACGCATTAACCATTATGACTGGCGGTGAACTCTATTCCATCTTGAAAGTTCAATTTCATTCATCGGAAATTTCATTCATTTTATTTCCATTTTCAGGTGTTGTTTTGATTCTATCTTCGAACAGATCTTAACATCTATCTACTACCCTCTGTCTTACTGAGACAGGTTGGGACCTGGGACCCTTTCCTGCAGTGTTTGCACCTGGACAAACTGGGGCAGAAGATAGATGGGCCCCAGGCTGAGCAGTTGGAATCCGTCCCCTGTGGACAGATACTCCAAGGTAAAACTAATAGCAGCAGCACGGTGGAGCTGAGTCCTACTTGGATAGAATATCAAGAGACCACATATTTCTTATTCTTGAGGTCAAGGAGACCTCCCAAACTATACATGCTCAGAAAGGTTCCTCTGGGGTCAAAAGGGAGGGAGGGAGCCACTCCATAATAGGTGATGTCAACCTCCCCGTAGGCCTCTGGGCCAGAATCTATCTTGGCAAAAAGATGCACACGCATGTCGGGAAGGGCGCTAGGACAGGTTAGGTGTGAAAAAGAATCGAGATAATTGGCTAAAGGTAAACAAAGACCCAGAAGAAATGCCCTATATAAGTGATTTGAATCATCTCTCTGGTGCGCTCTTCCTCATTAGGGAGGATGGCCACACCCTTTATCTCCGGGTGTGTATCTCTGCCTTGCTTCCGTCTTAAACTGTTTCTCTGTGTGCCCTCCCACTTGTGCTGTGGCTCTAAAAATAAACTTTGAACCTGTTTTTACAGTTTTTGCCTCCTTGAAAAATTCATTTTTCAATACGGGCAAGAGCCAGGACAACTTTGCTTCTAGCCCTAACCCCTTGTGGACTGGTGGCTAGGATTCCTGCTTTTCACCCAGGCCAGCCACGTTCAATTCCTGAGCAGAAAACAAAGATCTCAATTCAAGCCACCACTGGCTGCTATCTCCTCAAGATCAAAACGTCTCCTCCTTCAACAAAATACAAAGAAACTATATGAGACTAAAAATAACTGCGTGCATGCTCCGTTGGGAAGAATTATGAACAACAAGATACAAAAAGACCAAAAACCTAACTGCCATCTCTGAAGAGCTGGTAGCAAAAATAGGGAACTGCACATGCCCCCTGCACACAACACCACCAAATGGATGGGCAAACCTAAGCCACTGCCCAGCCCAACCCCGGAACCCACCCCTATCCTGGCCCCATATAAGGAACCAGCTGGCCGCTGCCCCCAGCCCCCACCTCCAAGCAAGGGAACCTGTTATTTGTTTTCCTGCGTCAGGGATCGCAGTAAAGCCTTGCCTGAATTCCTTGTCTGGCCTGTTATCAATTTCTATTCATTAAGAAAGGCCAAGAACCCTTGGTAAACAAATAAGCTGAAAGCAATCAAACAGCTAGTCCGGATAGGTAAATTTGGTGAAGATGACTAACTAATCAGGTAAACGCTTTTGGCTATGTGTGGATGCTCCAAAAATTCTTCAGAGTTTAGTGGTGAAATGAATGTGGTGGCTTCGGCTTTTCTTTCGGTACGACCTGCCAGTGTCCTCCCTTTGGCACCTCTGAGTTACTTAAGCCTAATTGAACTACTTTCCTCATCAGAATTTCTCAATTTCATATACCCTCCCCCTTCCTTGACTCATATTCATTCTTAACAGAGCAAGACTTGATCATGAACACTTGCTTCTCTCTTTGACGCAGTATTAGCAGTGGAATGTCAGCTTAGGGTCATGGTTGTGAGCAACATATAAGTAAGTAGTCAGACATCCGATACTGAAGGGAAGCCAAAAATCTGAGGACAGCAAAAATATCCCAGTAACTACTTTGAACTTACTTTTCCTCCTAACCCAGGACAAAGAAGAAGAAAAAGTATCAACATCACTTTAACAATAACCAAGTGGCATTAAACTTTTAAAAAATGAGGCATAATATGTATAAACTACAAAGAGTAACAGTTCCAAAACCATTACCAGTGTACACCAACCTGAATAACCTGAATAACGAAGCAGTACCCAGACTAAGGTATGGAAAATTACCAGGTCACAAAAGGCTTCCTTATGATTCTTCCCGTGCAAGAGCTCGGAGTAATCACACACATACCCCTCCCAACCTCTCTGCCTGTTACTTTCACATAAATAGAATCACAAGGAAAACACGGGGTTTGAGGGGGGCAGGGGCATGGGTCTGACTTCGACTCGATATTATATCTATAAAATTTAACCATATTTTTCATGTAGTTCTTTGTCTCTGCATGTATTCCTTCTAAGAATATAACCCTACATAGTTTTCTACTGTTGAACATTTCAGTTGTTTCCAGCTGAGGACATTCTAAAATGGTACAAACCTTCTTTTACGAATTTTGGTGGACATACGCATTTCTCTAGGGCACCCATTCCAACAGCCAGCACTCAGACCCAGGCACTTTGCCTCCAGAGCCCTTCCCCTTGGCCACCATGCTCATGAGTAAATGAGAAAACTTCACTGAGATTTGCATCCCTTCCTTGTTCAACCTCCAAGATTTCAAAAGGAAAAGAAGATTGCAAGGTAGGCCTACAAAACTCCCCAAACTAATTAATGAGATGAAGAAGAAAAAGAGGAGAAAGAGGAAACAGGACCTTTGGAGAAGCCACGACGTTAGACGCAGAGAGAATGACGATGAGCTTGTTAAACACATACTAACTGGAAACTGTCTATTTAAAGACTAAGAAGAACCTATCTTCCAACAATTGAAGGCCTAAACTTTCCCTTTCCATGGCA
>NW_021703774.1:74172783-74182175 GCF_005190385.1 Monodon monoceros | reverse complement strand
AGGATTTTAAAAATATTGAATGTTGAGCTTTCGAACATATGCAATAGCATATCTCTGTGTAATGCCCACAATGTCCCTCTCTTGTCCTTCCCCTTAGTTATGTCGGGAGGGCACTTCTCCCTTTATTAGTTAGACTACCATAGAGAGATGTATACAAAGATTGCTGTGTTGGCAAGTAAATGAAGAAAGGGACATTGAAAGACTGGAAAATAAACTAGAATATGATTCAGTCCCACTTCTGTGGAAGGAAAATCTGAAGGATTTACCAACATTAGAAGCATAGAAACACTAAAGGTAGCACTTGCACTTCCAGTTCCCTACGCTATGGAAACACCTGCACGAGTGGTCAGAGGTGTGTGTACGATAATGATGGTTGCAGCACATTCGTCATCGTGAAACCATGAAACCAAGTAATACACAACCATGGAAGAAAGGCCTTTATCAGAAACAATGCAGAGGAGAATTATGATGATGAGCTCACCGCTAACATCATTCATAGAACAATTACTAACGTTCAGAGATGAAAAATTTGAGGCACATAAAATATAACTTTCTTGTCCAAGTCTATAGACTTGGCCGAATAAAGACTTTATCCCACCAGACCGTGGCTTCCTGGATCTCTTTCAGGAGGTCGTGAGTTAGGCAAGTATGGAGTCCAGTAGAGACGATAGACAATAGAGCTGGGAAGTCGGGGTGGCTCAAGACTGGCAGCAGTGGTGAGGCGGACAGGACCCCGAACACAGTTCGGTAAACTTTGTGGGAGCAGATGTACTGGTAATAATCAGCATGGAAGGCCTGGAATGGTATTCAGCACCGAAAACCCTGGATGGGTTCTGGGGAAAAAAAAAAAAGAAAAGAAAACTCTCCCACCGTCCCTGGGTGGGCTCGAACCACCGACCTTTCGGTTAACAGCCGAACGCGCTAACCGATTGCGCCACAGAGACAACAACACGTGCCTTTTCGGGACTCTCTTTGCAGTAGACACTTACTAATTCCCAGCATGTGCCGCCTGTCCCGCAGGAGAACGGTGCCAGTTCGAAAGCCTCGGAAAAACGGAAAGTTTAGAGCGATGAATGATGTTCTTTATCCTGTTTGAAACTGGTGCCTTAGGTGCCTTATCCGAAACTAAAAGGGCAGCAGAATGGCCTGACCCCGCCTTGCCCCTCACTCGCCTCAGATGCCAGCGCCCCCGGAGACACCCGGAGCCCGGGCCGGGACCCTCCGGGCCTGAACCGAATGGGGTCCAAGGATAGCTGAACTCCCGGTGGGCATCCATGACGGCTCTTCCTGTTTCCTCGCCGACACCCAATGAATGAGACTTTGCCCACCCTTCCGAGAGGCCTCCGGGGGCCGGTGTGGTGTTTTGGTTTCCTGTGTCCGTCACGCGGTTTCCACAACGGCAGCAGTCGCCGTGATGGTCGCCCCTGCGTCCCCACGCCCAGAACAGGGTCTGGCACTCAGCAGGACGCTCCGGGTTTCCCGGCCATTCTGTGATCCCTCAACGTCCTTTCCACGGATTTCTTTTCTTCCTGTATCAGCCAGAGACCCCTTGTGGTCCTTGCACTCATAAACCTTGACTGACCTTGAAGTTCTCCTGGAGGAACGCTTCGTGTTGTTTGTTGCCGCTCAGCTTCTTGATTTTCCAGAAGGAAGTTTCATCTTCTCCTCAGCCCGGTGCTGTGAACTTCCTCCTGGTAACAAGGGCCTCCTTCCTCCTTGAGTCAACTCTCGTCCAGTCCCTGGGACGTCTCGCAGCAACACTGGGCATCTTACTGACTCTGTTTTTTGGCCGACAGCTCTTTTCTTTTAATGCGAATTTTTCTGTTCCGTGTATTGGATAAGGGGAGAAGTGGCTTTGGGAGAAAATGAAGAAGTAAAGGGGAAATGAAATAACGCAGATTATTATTTTGAGACATAGTGTGGATTTATAGCTATTACACACGTAAATATTTAGTGTGGTGGTATTTTGTGTACATAAATACTGTATACACTGTCAGACAACTCGGATGCACATGCTCTATGACCCAGCAATGAGTGCTCTTGGGTACCTGGGTATGTGTACACTGCAACTTCTGGGTCATGATATATTAAGAAATTGGAATGAAACTGACT
The DNA here is from genome assembly GCF_005190385.1 of Monodon monoceros. Lineage (NCBI taxonomy): Eukaryota > Metazoa > Chordata > Mammalia > Artiodactyla > Monodontidae > Monodon > Monodon monoceros. The sequence goes on along the minus strand of NW_021703774.1, from coordinate 74,180,063 downwards.
TGCCCAAGCTGTGAGGAAAGAGTCTGGGACTGCCGAAGTGTCATAGCGCTGCCTTGTGGCCTCCACAGCATGTCGTTGATTTTGAGTCACCCCAGGTGAGTATGGCCTGGTTTGTCTCAGTGTTTGGTGTAAACGTTAATTGTTACTTGCACGGTAAATCTAACAAATCTACAGTGGTTGTAAGAAAAACTTAGCCCCCCTTCATCAGAAGCGTATGAAGAAGAAAAGGAGAGGTCTCCTGCCTCCCATGCCCATCCCACTGCTGACACACTTTATATATTACACGTAGGAGGTGGTGGCAGCTTTGGAGTGTCATCGGTGCTGTGTAGCCAAGGGACCCAGGAAGTCCCAAGTCCTGCCCTGACAATCGTCTGCCCTCTCTGGGCAATGGGAAAAGTGTGAAGGCGAAGAAAAGTAACACTATTATCTGCAGAAATTTTACCTCAGGATGGGACACTCTGGCAAACTGAGGCAGAATATGTGGTTTATGATGGAGACTTTCAGGGGCTCTTCCCTGGCCCGAAGCCCAAAGTGGATTTTACCTCATTTTCTGAGGTGCAAGTGAACTGAGAGAAGTCAATCAAAGGAGAGGAGCAGAGAGAAAGCAAGACGGAGGACCACCCACGCGGGTCAACCGTATTCAAGTCTTGTCGGGACCGTAGAAGAAATGCCCTGGGATTATCGCTGGGACGCGTGGAGGCTAAATAAGTACTTCCCCATCTCTGGCGGCATAGAGCGAGCACGTTTCAAGCAGGTTCCATGGTGTAATGGTGAGCACTCTGGACTCTGAATCCAGCGATCCGAGTTCAAATCTCGGTGGGACCTTTCTGTTTAGTTAGAAGAAGGATTTTTTACTCCTCAGATGGGACGTGCTTTCCCGCTCCCGCGTCCCGGAGAGGCGCGGTCCGCGCGGTCCGCGCGGTCCACGCGGACGTGGAGGGCAGGTGAGGGGACGAGCCCGCGGCGTCCCCGCTGGACCCTGGCGACTCTGCCCGTCGCTGGCCACCGGAGGCCCCGGCCCCGCCGCCCAGGGGCGCAGCGACCGAGCCGGTGGCACCCCCTCGTCGGGTCACCCTGGGTCTCGGGGGCAAAAGGCAGAGGCTGCGCCCACTGACTCCTGCCCCGCGAGGGGGCTTCGCACCGCACGTCTTGTAACTAACTGCGCGCTTGTCCCTGTGAGTAAAGGGTCGCGGTGCGGGGCTGTGACGTCGCTGAGCAGCCAGGGTGACAGCGTCTTAGCTTTCGGGTCGAGGGTTCCAGACCTGGATGGGAAGTACTGTATTGTATTCAGGTGCCCTATTTATTATTCCGAATATTAATGGATCCTATCCCAGTTTATACCCATTTTATTCAGAACTGCTCGCTCCTAAGTCTCCGTTGGACACGAAAAGCCGCTGTTAGGCTGAGATTTGAACCTTCACTCCAGGAAACCTCGTCCTTTCTTTCCAAGCTCAGCCAGAAAGGGGAGCCCCGGCCGCGGATTCCGGCGTCTGAGGAGACCCCCAAGTCCCTGACCCACGGCCGCCCGGCCCGGCTCCTCCGGGGCCGAAGGTGAGACGAGCCGGGGCCGCTCCGAGTCCGGGACCGGCGGGCGCCCCTTCGTCCTGCCGCGACTCTGCTCCACCGAGAAGACGCCCCAGGACGTGACCGGATGGAAACACTTTTGTCCTCTACTGCTCGGTAGAAACGTGTGGATGAGGCTTGTGATGGACTTGAATAGCTAATTAAAATGTTCTCTTCCAGGTGCTAAGGAGCATCTCTCGGAGTCTGAGATTTTGGAACTTTCAGAGGTTATGAAGGACCGAACGACACAGCTGTCTTTGGAGGACTTGACGAGAAAGGTGTGAGGCCGGCGAAAAGATCCGAGGAAGGGAAAGAGCAGGAAAGAGGAGAGAATGACACAGAAGGGAGAAAGGGGCTGGAAGGGAGAGGAGCTGGGCGGGCACTGCAGCGGGGGCAGTCGCTGGGTTTGGGCGACCACAGCTCCTCACTCTGGAGCGCTCCCACCCTTTACCGACCTGCCCGAGAACCCGGGTCCACCCCAAATCGCCAAGCTGCTTGCCTGGCATTTGTTCTTGCAAAGTTTCCTTTGCCGTTGGGTTTGGAGGGGTGAGGTGGGCTGTGTTGGTTTGCAAGCCACTGGAAGTCCTGGCGGCTGCCTTGGAGACGACTGGCGGGTAGGGAAACACACAAACTCCACTCTTCCCTTTGCAGGCCGGTCTGCAGGGCCTGGGGTGGGAAACTGGAAAATCAGAGTCTCAATATTTATTTAGAGATAAGGAGATAAATAGCCAAACAGTAGGTTATGTGAGTTGAAAGTGGTTATCCCTGGAGAAAAAGAAATGTGGGATGGGATCAGGGGACTACTGCTTCCCGTAACAAGTTTTGGGGCATATGTAACTTTGTACCACATGTATGATATTTTTAAAGTTCATTGCTTGTATTTTGAATATAAATTTTTACGTAGTCATATGTATCACTCTTTTAAAATTCTGGGTCTTGTGTCATGTGTAGAAATGTTTTCTACTGTAAAATCATGATTTTTATTTTTTTTTACATTGGGGCATTCTTGAAGCAAGGAATTGGACCATTATTCCCCTTTTGATGAGCTGATCACATGAGCTAATATACTTGCAGATCCTCCCAGCCCAGGAGGTTACTGCTGGCCAGAGACGATTGCTTTACTCTCTCTAGGAGGGTCCACAGCCACTCAAAAGTATCAGTAACTTAAATAAAATCCCACCGAGTCTTTATGCAGTGCTGTGCCCAAAACACAAGAGCTTACACTCAATGATTACATGTTAGTGCCGTGTGCCCAGGCATAGTCTACAAGTTTTACATGGGTTTACTCATTTAATCCTTTCAACAGGCCTATATCATATCATCGTCCTCACTTCCCACATGAGAAAACTGAGGCGTGAAAAGGTTAAGTAACTTGTCTCATCGCTCAGTCAGTGAGCGGGATTTGAAAGCAGGAATTTGAACGGAAGCCCGCCTGGCTCCACAAGATATGCTCCCAATCAAAGAGGAACAAAAATGGTAAAGATGCTTGACAAGAAATTTAAGTCTGTATATTTCTTTTGAAAAAAACACCAAGGAGGAGTCACGTAACGGGCATAAAACTGTCCTAAATATCCTCATGACCCACCTGCCTCCCAAACATCCTTCTTATCCCAACAGCTGCTCCCCGCACATCTCCAACTTAAACACAATTCCTGCCAGAACTAGGTTTTTCCTTCCCTTTATCTTTTCCTCTCACCTACGCCATACTTCTTCCATAGCTATTCTGTTCCTTCACTTCCAGGTCATTCATTTTCTTTAAATTTAAAAATGTTAAATATATATATAAAGAAGTAAATAAGCAGCCATCCATAGTCCCACCTCCTGGAATTAACTACTGGTAACATCTTTACGTATTTTTCTTCGATTCTATTTTTAAGTTACTCTAATTTTTGCAAAAATTATATATGCTTATTATGTAAAATTCAAATGATGCAGAAAATGCAAATATGTAAAATTTTGAAACATCTGAAATTCAAAAATAACTTCTGTTAAGGTAGGTAAATATTGATGGAGTCATTTTGGTATATCTATATATATATTTGTTTTTATAAAATTGAGCTCTTATAGATTCTAGTTTTATTTTAAAGTATGCAATTTAATAGTGCATAAAGTTAATGGAAGAAAAAGATACAAAAATGAAGAAATTTCAATCAAATTGTTTACCACAAGAGAGAGACTTTTCTAAAAGAACCCTCTAAGGCTAATAATAATAATAATGATAATAATTAAGACATTAAAATTTGGAATGATTCTTCTTATTACTTTTTAAAATCAAATTTCTTGAGTTGTAATTTGAAAATACTACAATGCATCCATTTCAAGTTTGATGACTTTTGACAGATGAATGTACCCACGTAACCACTACCCTGTTCAAGAAGGAAGAACATTTCCAGTACTCCAAAATGTCCTCTGCCGTCGATCCCCCTACCACTTCCTGTCCCAGGAAATCAGTGATCTAGTTCCTGTCGCTATGGATTAGTTTTGCCTGTTTTAGAAATTCACATAAATGGAACCACAGACTATGTACTCTTTTCATCACTCAGCATGATGTTTTCGGGAGTAATGCATATTGGGGCCCTGTATCAGGAATTTGTTTCATTTTATCAAAGAGTAGTTAGTATTCCTTTGAATGAATATATCACAATTATATCCGTTCACCTCGTGCTGGACATTTGCATTGATGAACAAAGCTGCTATAAACAAGTCCCGTTTGTGGGCATATGTTTCATAAATTCCATATAAAATCTTTTCTTCTTTAATACGAATTTATTTTGTGAGTGGATGTTACATTCGCAAATACAAAATGTATTCAAATGTTACAAAAACCTGAAGTACAAGCTTATCTTTGATTGTTTCCTATCAGGACATACTTAATATAAGCCACACACTATGCTAGGTGTGTTATTAGATTATCTCATTTAATCTACACAAGTTCACGAAGTACGTAATATTATTTTCATATGACGCTTGCAAAATCGGCCTAGCAAATCGGAGTTGGCCCAAGCTCAAACAGAAGGCACCAGGACTGAAAAGGAGCCCTCCCCCGGAGCCCCCCCCCGCCCCGCGAGGTTGGGCTCCTAACCCCAGAGGCAACCCAATGTCTTCGTAATAACCTCGCTATGTCTGATAGGCCTGGAAACCAATATCCAAGCAGTTCCTAGTCACGGTATTTATTGTTCGGCTTCTTTTGGTCAGAAACTCCTCGATCAGGGATCCAGAGCATAATACCGTGGACAACCTTGAGACTAAGGAAATCTGTTAAAAACTCTAAAAACCCGTTCTCTCATCAGTAGGGCATTGAAAGTTAACTTTCGTCTTGGTTCAGCTATTTTATATTTGAGCAGGGAAAACGCCCGCTGCTGGGGAGAAGAGCACTTTTGTTCTTTACTTTCACTTCCAATGATCTACATACTCGACCTGGGTCCTGTGCTTTTTAGTTTTCTTTGGACCTAGTTTTCTTTAGACCTACTCTTAAGTATCACTCCTTCCCCATCTCCATCTCCATCTCCACTCGCCCATCTTCACTCCCCCTCTCCCTGCCAGCACCCCCACGGGTCGCAGAGGCTTCCGGAGCTGAGCGGATCTAGGAGTGCCGTCCCCGAGGTAGCCACGAGGGGGCGACAGTCTTTTCGTCCATGGTCCTACCTTGACTGACTGGCCCAGCAGTTTCTGTTTGCCAGGACTTCGTGGATCAGCAGTGACGGTGAAGCAAGGGAATACCAGATCCTGGGAAAGGAGTTTGTGAAAAGCCCACAACTGCCAACGCTGGGCCTGGGGTTTTCTCCTAAACTGTAGTTCAATAGGGAAAAAACTAAAACTACTCCTTACTAAATGAAAATATGTTATGTACAACTCCTGCGGCTACTTAACGAAAACGGATGTGAAGGTAATTTCTTAACTTGCCAGGCCAGTGAAGCAGGTCTCGTGCAAACTGGAGACTGAAAGAGAACTGCTGTTTTTTGTCTAGGCAAGTAAGTAGTGAGAGAAGGGCTGAAAAGAAAGGCTAAAGGAAGGAAAAGGAACAGGACTGAGAAATACGAAGAGACTGCTTGAGATGGAAAAAAGGAATGAGTACGCGAGTTACCTACCGAAATCCCCAGCCATGATTACAAACAGAAGCAGCTGACCACTTCAGAATATTAGTTCAGAATTACAAAGCACGGAACCGGTAAGTAAATGCATCTACCTGTTCTGTGGCTTTTCACCACACAAACCAGTAAAACACCAGTTACGCGGCATCCGGTTATTTTCTTCGGGTCCGTTGACGTAGCGAACGCTGACGTCCCAGCGGGACCTAAAGTTTAACCACACTTGCGTTTTACATGTTTACACACGGAAAGCGTTCCCCGCACCGCGAACCATAACACTGCGAAGCACAGCCGTGGTTTTCTACACCAGCCCGAATTTTCATTGCCCAGCGATGTGGAAACTCAATACCTCAACATACAGGCGAGTCACGCGGGCGCCGCCATTTTTAGCGCCCTAACGCTAGGAACGTATTCCAGCGATGACAGCCGAAACCCCCACGCACGCAAAACGAGTCTTCAGTAACTCAACCGCCGGCACCTTGCATAGCGTACTGCTAACACAGTTAGACACAAGCGGTGTTTCCGGCAGGGTCAAACTCACGTTTCCAACACTTAAACACCGCGACTGACCACACAAGCGGGTACGTTGCAGAACCGCCCCGCGCTGCATATGCAAAAGCACGGAGTCTTCACATACCGCACACGCAATTCTACACATCTGACTTTACACCTCATAAACATCAGGGGAAAGCGCGAACGCAGTCCCCCACTAACACAAATTTTGCAGTCGAGTTTCCCACATTTGGGGAAATCGCAGAGGTCAGCAAACCCTAAGTGCAATGGGTAAGCCTCGCCCTGGGAAAACCACCTTCGTGATCATGGTATCTCCTCTGCCAGGTAAGTATGAACTCTGCCTACTCGGGCCTGACACACTCTCAGACGCCTTATACTGTACACACACGGTCACTTTCCTCCCCGCAGCCCCGAGCCTTCCTGCCCCTTCCAGACAGCTGATCCATGCACTTGCAACCAACAGCCCTCGATTCGCTCCCATACCACGGGAGATCATGTGTCTTTCACCACCAGATCACGAACCAGCAGACCCTGCGCTGAGATATCTACATACGACACGCCCCATCCGTCAAGCCAACGGGAATTACCGCTCCCATCCAGCCCACGCCCCGCCCTACTCCGCGCCTCCCTCCTCCCGCGCCGTCCAGCCAAGCCTACCAGAGGGCGGGCGCCCTCTGGGGGAAGTGACGTCGACCGCTCGCTCTTTTCCTCCCACCCGCCCCCACCCGTTGGGGCCGTGCGCGCGTGGCTGGCTGCATAACCTCTGTCCTGCCGAGCACCTGTCTGGCGGCCTGCTGAAGCCTGAGCACCTTTTGGGAACTGTAACGGCTTTCAATGCGCAGAATAGAGAACATTTAGGAGTCCAGGGGAAAGCGGTTCCTTTCAAATCCAGTTGTCTTTGTGATGTACTATTGTGTGTATTCTAGTAAAACGCATTAACCATTATGACTGGCGGTGAACTCTATTCCATTCTTGAAAGTTCAATTTCGTTCATCGGAAATTTCATTCATTTTATTCCCCGTCTTCAGGTGTTGTTTTGACTCTGTCCTTGAACAGATTTTAACACCTATCTGCTACCCTCTGACTTCGGAGTCAAATACCTTCTTTAACACATGT
>NW_021703774.1:74163409-74172683 GCF_005190385.1 Monodon monoceros | reverse complement strand
TCTGCTACCCTCTGACTTCGGAGTCAAATACCTTCTTTAACACATGTCCATTTGTTATCAGTACGCAAGTCATGATTTTACCTTTGTCTGTAAATTATTTTTATTAATTATTAATTTTTTTTTTTGCGGTACGCGGGCCTCTCACTGTTGTGGCCTCTCCCGTTGCGGAGCACAGGCTCCGGACGCGCAGGCTCAGCGGCCATGGCTCACTGGCCCAGCCCCTCCGCGGCATGTGGGATCTTCCCTGACCGGGGCACGAGCCCGTATCCCCTGCATCGGCAGGCGGACTCCCAACCACTGAGCCACCAGGGAAGCCCTGTAAATTATCTTTTAACACTTCTCCTGCATATGTTCCGTGCGTTATGAGTTGCACATTTGGGGAAGTTTTCTCTTTCACATTACATTTGTGCTGAAAATTCTCTGCCCTTCCACATTCCCTCTATACCTTTCTCCCCAGATCTGTGTGCCTGAGGCTGACCCCCACAACCAGCATTTCCTGCTCTTTCCTGCCCTCGGGATCCAGGTGGGTACAGCCAAAGGAAGGAGATCAGAAAGGAGAGGAGAGAGATGTGAAAGAAAAAGTTTGCCTGCCTGATCAGCAAACAAAGGATGCTGGGCCATCAAGCCTCAGCCACTACCCCCTGACAGTGAGTCCTGAGGGAACTCAGGAGGGAGACAGACCGGCTGCTCGCTGTCAAGCCGTCAGCCAATGCAGCCACCCCCAACGGTGCACCCTGAGGGGGCTCAGGATGGGAAAGAACCGGATACTGGACCCAGGTAGCTGTGGTGCATAGCAAAGGACTGATTTCAGTGAGCCCAGACTTGCATCTTCCCATACGTAGAAAAGTACTAAATTCATTAACTTGAGATGTCTGGTTTTCTTTAATTAATAGTAATCTTTTGATGTTCCCACAACCTGGTTATTGTTGCAAAACTCCTATATATCCTGCTCGTCCCTCACCTCTTTGGAGCAGTCCCTCAGAGCTGTCTGAGAGGCTGCCTCCGAGGCTTGGAGTCCTCAGAAAGTCCGCTGAATAAAACATAACTCTCAACGTTTAGGTTGTGCTTTTCTTTTTTTTTTTTTTTTTCAGTTGACAGAAGTCAGAGTATTTTTAAAGTCTCCATCAACTTCCCTGCCAAGCCTCAGTTTGGAGTCACTACAAAGACGACAGTCCTGTGCAGTGATCCTCCCCAACATTACACTGGGTCTCGTAACTACTCCTTTGTCTTCCTATTGCTATGGACTGAACTGTATACCCCTAAATTCATATATTGAGGCCCTAACCCTCAATGTGACAGTATTGGAGATAGATCACGAGGGTGGGGTTCTCAGGATGGGATAGTGCTTGGGAGGGGGGGTTAAAGAGGGGGATTTTCCCCTTTTATCCCTCTTGAGTTCTTTAGGCTAGATTAATAATAAAATTGACACAAGGCAGGTTAACAGGAGAAAAATAAACAAATTTTAATTCATGTACTGGGAGATCTTGAGGCAGGAGATAAATGGTCCCCTGGCTGTGTAACCGAGCAGGACCCCGTGGGGCCTTTGTGGGGGGAGGACAGGCCTTTCCCCATATTCTCTGCTTTTAGCTCCTCTCTGAAATACCTAAATAATAGTGTTTGATGCACATTTCCTGAGTTGTTTTGCATATGTGGAAAACCCCACCTCTCCAACAAATGGAAGATGTTAACTACTTGACAACCATGAGCACATAGCCCCAAGGCCTCCTGGAGCCTAAGGACTGATAATGTTAACCCCTGTGACACCGCCCTGCTACCTCACCATCAGCCAATCAGAGAATTGTGCACAAGCTGATCACACAACCTGCAACACCCCCTCCTTCACCTGGCTTTTAAAACTGCTTTGCTGAAACCCTTTGGGGAGCTCAGGGCTTTTTAGGGCATGAGCCACCTCATCTCCTTGCATGGCCTTGCAATAAACCTTTCTCTGCTCCAAACTCCGATGTTTCAGTTTGTGTCGGGTACACAAACTTGCATCAGCAGCTGAGCAGCAGGAGTCTGTCCGCTGTGGACAGATGTTCCAAAATACAGACAAAGGCAGGGGCAGAGCGGAGCTGAGTCCTGCCCAGGTAAAAGATAAAGACACACGTATTTCTCATTCTTGAGGTCAAGGAGGCCTTCCCGACTACACATGTGCAGAAAGGCTACTCGGGGGGCCAAAAAGGGAGGGGGGGCGCCACCCCATAATAAGTGGTGTCAACCTTCCCACAGGCCTCTGCGCTGGAATCCATCTTGGCTAAGGGATGTGCGCGCACACAGGGGAGGACCCCGAGTTATACCAAATACGGACTCAGAGCCAAGCAAAGCAGGATGATTGGCCAGAGGAAACCTGGAAGAAATGCCCCATATAAATGATTTCAACTACCACGAAGGTGCTTCTCTCTGAGCCCGCTCCTGTGTGTCTATTCACACGTACTCTTTTTTTCCTCCTAATAAAACACTTCACTTGTTTCTGTACTTTCTGTATCTTTGTTGAAATTCATTTCTACAAAGCAGACAAGCTAAAGCCTTGTCACTAGCCACTGGCCCTCGTAGTCTAGTGCTTAGGATTCAGTGCTCTCACTGTCAAAGCCTGGCTTCAACCTCTGGTCCGGACACTGAGATCCTGCTTGAAGCCACTGCCAGCGAAGGCCACACGAGATCAATTTCATAGAAATGGAACCTAAGAAGTTGCCAAAGCAGGTAGCTTTTGTATTTTTTAGAGAGAAAAACTATAAATTTGTGAGTAATTGACAGGACAAAGGAACTTAGGTTTTGGGCACTCAACTAGTAAACAATCTAAGTGGAGTTTGGGCTTGGGATAGTAAATTAAAGAAGTAGCATGGTTTGTTTATATAAGCTTCTCAGCTTGAATTCCCTATCTCTGATAATAAGAGTGTCTGTCCTTCTACCACCAGATGCAGGGAGTGCACCTTTTAAGAATCTTTTTTTTAAAATTATTTTTATTTATTTTTGGCTGCATTGGGTCTTTGTTGCGGTGAGCGGGGGCTACTCTTCATTGTGGTGCACGGGGTTCTCATTGTGGTGGCTTCTGTTGTTACGGATCACAGGGTCTAGGCTCGCAGGCTTCAGTAGTTGCAGAACCCGGGCTCAGTAGTTGCGGCACGCGGGCCCTAGGGTGCGCGGGTTTCGGTAGTTGTGGCACACGGGCTCAGTTGCTCCACAGCATGTGGGCTCTTCCGGGACCAGGGCTTGAACCTGTGTCCCCTGCAGGTGGATTCCCAACCACTTTGCCACCAGGGAAGTCCCTCCCCACCCATCTTGAATAGCGAGGAATAATGGTTAATTGCCTGCTGAAACTGTTGTCGAATTTTCTCAATGTTTGTTTCTACCTGGAAAGGGGTGTTGACATATGTGCAACAAGAAGTATTGGCAATTGCACATACCTCTCCTTGTTCTGTCAATAGATAATCAAGGGTCAATCGGTTGTCAAATACCATCTTAGCCAGGGAACCTAGACTTGTTTTGGGTTTTGGACTGTTGCTATAAGATGTAAAATCTCAGCCCCATATCTTACAGGGGAATTTTTTGCATTTAAAAGTCCTCTTTCTTTCCAGATAGCTGCATGGGCAGGTAAAGCAAGGAAGGCATATTTTGAGTCTGTGCATGTATTTATAATTTCTCCTTCCCCTAAGGTTAAGGCTCAAGTTTGGGCTATTAGCTCAGCACTCTGGACTGACATGTTAGGTGGCAAAGGTTTTGTTTCTATAACACTATGAGTGCTCACAATAGCATACCCTGTCCTACTGATTCCATCTTTAACAAAACTACTGCCGTCAGTAAACCATTCTTCCTCAGGGTTGTCTACGGCCTGGTCTGTTAGATCAGTGCTACAGGCATAAACCTGGTCAATGGTTTCAAGACAGGAATGTGTTAGTTCTGGGCTTTCAGCGGGCACCAGTGTAGCCAGGTTGAGGGTATGGCAAGTTTTGAGGGTTAGCTCTGAGGAGTCAAGGAGGCTGCCTACTTAGAAAGGCAGCCTCCAGTTAGCCAGTGGTGGCCTTTAATCTCCAGAATCCCTTGTACTTGATGGCGGTCTGGACTTCCAGTGGCTGTCCAAAGGTAAGCTTGTTAGTTTCTTCCACTAATAAAGCAGTGGCAGCTACCACCCAGAGGCAGCCAGGCCAACCTTGGGCCACGGAATCTAGTTGCTTGGAAAATAGCCTGTAGGCTGAGGAACTTCTCCTAGCTTTTGCACAAGGACCCCCAGAGCTGCCCCCTGTTTTTCAGCTACGTACAAGACAAATGGTTTTTTTTTAAATTGGGGAGACCCAGAGCAGGAGCTCTGGTGAGGGCCTGTTTGATATTATTAAAAGCCTTTTATTTTTCCCCAGTCCAAAGTAATGGTTCTGTACCTGGGCCTTTAGTGACTTCATATAGAGGCTTAGCCATTAGTCTGAATCCTGAAATCCAAATTCTGCAAAATCCTGCCATGCCCAAGAAAGTACGAAGATGTTTTTATGTCTTGGGGGCACTTAAGCCTAATATAGCTTGTTTTCTATCTGGAGATAACTGTCTACTTCCAGGGTTTATAATATATCCCAGATATTTAATTTGTTGCTTTGAGATTCGTGCTTTTTTCTGGGAGATCCTGTAGCCCTGGGACCCAAGGAAATTAAGGACTTCATTAGTATTCTGATCTGAGGCTTCCATGGTGGGACTACATATTAATATGTCATCTACATACTGTAGAGTGGCCCCTTCTTTCAGATGTATTTCCCTTAGTTCTTTTCCTAGGGCCTGGGTGAACAAGTGTGGGCTGTCCCAAAACCCCTGAGGCAATACTGTGCAGGTATATTGCTGCATTTGGCCGGAGTGGGGGTTAGTCCACTTGAAGGCAAAAAGATACTGAGATGAGAGATGAACTGGGATGCAAAAGAAGGCATCCTGAGCTCAAGCACAGTAAACCATTTGGCATCTCCAGGAACCTGGACTAATATATTATAAGGATTGGCCACAAAGGGGTGTAGAGGGACCATTGCATCATTTACTGCTCTAAGGTCTTGTACCGTTCGATATTCCCCATTTGGCTTAATAATTGGCAGAATAGGGGTATTGCATGGAGACTGACAGGGCAGTAAGAGGTCATGTTTTAAGAATTTATCTATGAGGGGTTGCAAACCTTTTTTTGCTTCCAACTTTATGGGGTACTTACTGTCTCTTGTTAGGATAAGCGACTTCTGGCTTAAGGCTAATTTTTACAGGTTGGATGTTTATAGCCTTCCCAGGGATTCCCTTGTCCCAAACTGCAGGGTTTACTGCGTGTCGAATATAGCTGGGAATAGGCCATTGTTCTTCCAGCTGATTTGTCTTAGTCAGAGACAAGAAAAGGGGCTGCTAGGGGCCTCCTAACCGTAATATGGCTCCAAGGGAGCCCAGAAGGTCTCTCCCCAGTAGTGGGGTAGGACACTCAGGCACAACTAAAAAGCCATGAGAGATCAAACGCTGTTCAAACTGGCAAGTGAGACCCAGTGAAGAAATGGGTGCAAGGCTTTCTGTCAACACCAGCATGGTACAGCTTTTGGAGGAAAGAGGCTCAGTGTGAGAGATCAGGACAGAGTAAGTGGTTCCTGTATCAATTAAAAAAAACTGATTTTCTTACCTGCCACGTCAAGGACCACCTGGGGCTCCTCAATGGAGATAGACATCTTGCTGGGGGGAGCTGCCAGAATCCCTGGGCCACCTCAGTCGTCCGGCATGGCCATCTCGGGAGCAGGAGCCCCACTTCCCCTTCGGAACTGGGGACAGCCCCACTTCCAATGACCTGTTTGTTTGCAGACTGGGCACGGACCGGGGGGTTCTTTTTGACACTTTTGGGCCCAGGGGCCAGTTGATTTACATTTGAAGCACTCCCCCTTGCTAGTTTTACCTCCAGGTGGATGGTTAAACTTCCTTGGCCCCCTTGGGTTGTCCTGAGGTTGCGAGGCATGGCTCACAGCTATGGCCATCAGTTTAGCTTGAGCCCTGGCCTGCCTGTTTTCACATCAGGTTCTCTCTTCTTCCTCAGCTTGATCTCGACTATTAAAGACCCCAAAGGCCACCCCTAGGAATTGGGGAATCGGGATTTGTGGGCCTAATTGTAATTTTTGGAGTTTCCACCTAATGCCTGGGGCAGACTGGCTGATAAGATGTTGTCCCAGCAGGGGTTGACCCTCAGGAGTGGATGGATTAGCGTTAGTAAACTTTCTAAAAGCCTTCACAAGCCATCCCTGAAAGAAGGCTGGATTTTCTTTTTCTTCTTGGGTCATTCCTTTAACCTTTTCATAGTTAACTGGCTTTTTTTTTTTTTTTTTTTGCGGTATGCGGGCCTCTCACTGTTATGGCCTCTCCCGTTGCGGAGCACAGGCTCCGGATGCGCAGGCTCAGCGGCCACGGCTCACGGGCCCAGCCGCTCCGCGGCATGTGGGATCTTCCCGGACCGGGGCACGAACCCGTGTCCCCTGCCTCGGCAGGCGGACTCTCAACAACTGCGCTACCAGGGAAGCCCTTAACTGGCTTTTTGATACACTTTCTCATCCCTTCTAATACACACTGTATCATGGGTTTCCTGGCTTCTGTTCCCTCCCGGGAATTATAACTCCAACAAGGCTTCTGATTTGGGACTGTGTCTCCACCCATAACAAAATGTTCAGGCTGGTCCCTGGCAAGCTGGTCAGTGTGCCCCTGTGCTGCTGCCCAATTCTGTTTTTCCTCACGGACACAGAAAGTTGATAGGACTGTTTGAACATCCTTCCAAGTTAAATCGAAGGCCACAGTTAGGGCCTGAAACCCTTCAACAAACTTACTAGGGCGTTCAGAAAATCGGCCCGTTCTCTGTTTGCATTGGGCTAAATCGGTTAAAGAGAAGGGCACATGTACTCCGATTGTCCCTTTGCCATTTGCCACTTCCCTAAGAGGGCATCCTTTTCCCGATCCTGGGTGATAGGAAGTTCCACTATGAGTTACTCCGGAGTGACTAGTCTCTCCCTCCTGGGGTAACAGCGGGTATAAAGGGACATAGGAAGGTGGAGTTTGGGATTGGTCAGAGGATCTGGAGAAGTAGGTGCCTCCGGAGAAGCAGGGGAAACTTGGCTCCCTGCGCCCCACCCCCACCCCAGAGAGCTGGGGAAGCTTAGAAGGGGATCATCTAAAATGTCAGGAGTGCTTTCTGATTCCCCAGGCTTTTGATTACAGGAGCCACATAGAGCAGGCTTTTGGTAAAGGACCACGAAGGCTTGGATATATGGAATCTCAGTCCATTTTCCCATCTTGCGACAGTAAAGATCCAATTGCAAGATGGTATTGTAATTTAGAGACCAATTTTCAGGCCATTTAACTCCATCCCCACCCCCACCCCCAACTTATATAAAGTCCAGGCCGTGTTATGGTAGAGTTTAAGTTTTTTCCTTTTCAGCCCATCTATTTAAAAAATTTTCCAGTTTTTAAGGATACATTCCAGAGGTATTTCTTCTGGCTTAGAAGAGGACCCTCCCATGCTGAGTAACCTGCAACTGAGAGCACTCCTAGAAATGAAGTCTGGCATCCCAGAGACATTTTACCAGGAGGCTTCTGTTGAAAGCGGGTCGGAGTGTCCTCTGAATACACTTCTTACCTAATGGGATTTTGAGCGTCGTCTACTCTCCCATCAATTCCTAACCAGAAGTCTCAGGTCGACCCAGTCTCTTGCGCGAGGGGTCCCCGATAGGGGACGTTTGAACCAGTGCCAGTGCATTGCCAGGACTCTCCTTGAGGAGGATCTCTTGTCTATAAAGCTTATGTCCTATAACAAGTTTCCCTATGTTGGGGTGTATTCCTTGAGATTGAGCATTTATAAAGCCTAGGATGTGGGCTGCTTGGAAGTGGCGAGCCCAATAGGTAGTCTGTAAAGGTATGGGCTGCCAAGGCCTGGAGTGAAGAGGATCCTAGAGGTGCAAAAAGGAACTCCTACAGGAATTGGAGTTGGGTGCAATGGAAAATGTCACGGAGGGGTCAGGACCCGAAGGCCTAGAGGTGGGAGTATTCCCACAGGGGATTTTTTGGACATAGAGTAAGGTGAGAGACTAGACAGCAAAAGAACCCAAAACCCTGCAATAAGATTGGGGAGAGCCTGATGATTCCAGCTGACACAGGCAACAGCAAGTTTGGACAATGTTTCCCATGTAATTTAACATATCAAATGAACCCAGTATGTTTAGGATCTCTCTTTGGGATGTTCCAGGTGCCCTTTGAAGCACCCCAAAGTTAGCTGGAGGTCAAAAGAACTTTAGTTAGAATTTGATACTTGGGAAGTCTGTCAAAAATCTCAAAAAGTTTTAAAACACCTGGTCAGATAGAATCAATCGTAGGTTGCTATGACACAATTATTTCTTGACCTAAGGTGAAAAAAAAGATTTCAAAAATAAATACAGATCTGGGACTTCCCTGGTGGTCCAGTGGTAAATAATCCTCCTTCCAATGCAGGGGGATGTGGGTTTGATGCCTGGTAGGGGATACCACATGCCATGGGGCAACTAAGCCTGCACACGACAACTACCGAGCTCGTGCACCTCAGTGAAAGAGCTCATGTGCCACAAACTACAGAGCCCACGCGTTCTGGAGCCCGCGCACCACAATTACAGAGCCCATGCGCCACAACTACGGAGCCCAGTGCTGCAACTACTGAAGCCCGCAAACCGAGAGCCCTTGCCACCATAATCAGAAGTCCGCGCACTGCAATGAAGAGTAGCCCACGCTGTCCACAGCTAGAGAAAGCCCGCATACAACAACAAAGACCCAACGCAGCCAAAAATAAATAAAATTTTTTTAAAAAAGAAAGGCTATTAAATAGTCTCTCCAAATTTTGGTAACTTGAAACTAACTTATATGATAGTGATAGGGACAGAGTAAAGGGACAAAGTAGGTAATTAAATAGTTAATCCCACCAGGGGTTTGTAGGTAAAGAAAAAAGTATGGGAGACCCCCAAAAGTTAATGATCACTCAAGAAAGCGGGTTTGCTCAACCACAAAACCAAGCAGGCCTGCTTAGCAACAAAACCATGCAACAGAGCATGAGATATGCCCCCAAACAATAAAATAATCCTGGCATGAGAGCCACATCCTGCCCAGTGAGCTAAGTTAATGACCCCTAGGCCATGCTCTCTGCACACATGAAAAACAATAATATATGGAAAAGTGACATTTCAAAATGAAAGACTCTCTTTTTACTGAGACCTAAAATAATTAACAAATGAACATGTGTTAAAGAAGGTATTTGACTCCGAAGTCAGAGGGTAGCAGA
>NW_021703774.1:74161881-74163309 GCF_005190385.1 Monodon monoceros | reverse complement strand
TTGTCTGATGCTTGTCCTGAGGATTCTGGTATTTCCTGGTATGTGACACTGCAGCAGTGAGAAGCTGTCCACCTCTTGTCTTTCCTCTATTTGGTAAAAACCGCATGGGCCAAGGCAATCCTTGTCAATAACTGCAAAAGTGTAGGAGCTACAATAAGGATAATCTTAATAGGCAATCGTTCCCTCATGGAGCTCCACATTAATAAAGGGGAGTGATACAGGAAGAATATTGAATTTTTAGCATGGAATACGCAGCTTTCTTTCATTGGTATACTCAAGTCTCTGAATAACTGAAAAAATTCAAACACATGTCCTTTAGGGATTACTTAAATCAGACTACAGAAAGCAGAGGAAAGACATTTATATCATTACAAACAAGCAACAAAGTCAGCAACATGAGCACTTGTGACAAGCCTACAGGTCAAGATTTAAACCTTCCAGAAATGTAAGCCAGTTCAGTCCTTAGTACAGATGGATGAGGAGCAATGACGTCATGCACAGATACATGCCCTGGAGACTCAAAAGCACATCACAGAAGTACTCCGATTTTCATTAGTGAGCTTCCTTCAAGGACCTAATGTGGCTGAATTATTTCGTTTTGTTTCCCTCACTGTCAATTGCTGTTAATCCGTATCGTTGCCTCTGCTTTCACGTTAAATAATGCCCACTAGTTTGATGAATTTTTTTCCCTTTAAGTATATTTTCTCAGAAACAAAACAATATACTTTCTCTTCCTTGGGGGACAATAGACAAATCAGGCCTCTGAAAATTTAAATGAATTAAAAATTAATTCCCCAATTAATTTCAGAATAGTAATAATCACTTACATAAATTTAAAATAAGAAAATTAAGAATTACAGGGGAAAACGCTTTACTACATATGCTTTCAATGTGGTACTTATATAAGGAAAAATTTTGTTGTTGAATTGGTGACAAGGAACAATAACAGATTTAGCTGTAGATTAAATTAATGGTCTTGATTACTTGGAACAACAGTGAGAAACGAAATGAAATTGATTACAAAGATGACCCTTAATACTTTTAAGCAATTTAAATAATTTATACATTTTATATATAATGACATTTAGAATGTTTATGTCATGTGTTGTGTTTTTATCGAGGTTACTCACAAAACTTAGATTGGTTTAATAATTTTGGTCTAAAAATGACTATATATATATTTTCAGATTATCTTATAATGTATAAAATAATGGTGGTATAATATTCTAGTATGTAAGTCTTGGCTTTATTTTGGTTTGAACATCTGAGTTAAGTTGGACTTCCTAAATTTCCTATACTGGTTGTACCGGTTAAATAAGCAAACATATTCAGTAAGATTTCAACGTCTAATCATTTAAATTTATCTGTTGAAGTATATTAAATATACTAGTCAAGTACACTAAATACACTAATATCTTTAAATAGGAA
>NW_021703774.1:74160788-74161871 GCF_005190385.1 Monodon monoceros | reverse complement strand
CATATTATGCCTCAGTTTTTAAAAGTTTAATGCCACTTGGTTATTGTTAAAGTGATGTTGATACTTTTTCTTCAGCTTTATCCTGGGCTAGGAGAAAAAGTATGTTCAAAGTACTTACTGGGATATTTTTGTTGTCCTCAGATTTTTGGCTTCCCTTCAGTATGGATGTCTGACTACTTACTTATATGTTGCTCACAACCATGACCCTAAGCTGACATTCCACTGTTCTTACTGCGGCAAAGAGAGAAGCAAGTGTTCATGATCAAATCTTGCTCTGTTAAGAATCAATATGAGTCAAGGAGGGGGAGGGTATATGAAATTGAGAAATTCTGATGAGGAAAGTAGTTCCATTAGGCTTAAGTAACTCAGAGGTGTCAAAGGGAGGACACTGGCAGGTCGTACACAAAGAAAAGCCGCCACATTCACTTCACCACTAAACTCTGAAGAATTTTTGGAGCATCCACACATAGCCAAAAGCGTTTACCTGATTAGTTCGGAACGTCACTAGATTAACCCGTCCAGACTAGGTGTTTGATGGCTTTCTGCTATCTGTTCCTCAAGGAAAGGGAAAACTCCCCTTTCTCAGGCTTTGTGTGTGTGTGTATGTGTGTGTGTGTGTGTGTGTGTGTGTGTGTGTGTTTCCTCTCTTCTCACTTCTGGCTCTTTTATAAATACTGTCTTTTTTCATGACAACATCCTAATAACTGTTTCCCATTTTTATTAGGAACCATGTGAACTAACTCATTCAAAGTCTCTTTACTACTTGAAGTAAGTCAGAAAGAGGAAAACAAATATCGTATATTAACGCATATATGTGGAACCTCGAAAAATGGTTCAGATGCACCGGTTTGCAGGGCAGAAAGAGAGACACAGCTGTAGAGAACAAACATATGGACACCAACGCGGGGAAAGTGGCAAAGGGGTTCGTGGTGGTGGGGTGAATTGGGAGATTGGGATTGACATATATACACTAATATGTATAAAATTACTAATAAGCACCTGCTGTATAAAAAATAAACCAAATTCAAAAATAATCTCTTTACTACTAATGTTGAAGTATGATTTTCATATTCACATCTGTAT
>NW_021703774.1:74156871-74160688 GCF_005190385.1 Monodon monoceros | reverse complement strand
CTTCCAACAATTGAAGGCCTAAACTTTCCCTTTCCATGGCAGTCTCCGCCCAAGAATACATTTCAAAGCTCCCAATATAGTGTATACAGAGGTGAATATGAAAATCATACTTCAACATTAGTAGTAAAGAGATTATTTTTGAATTTTTATTTTTTATACAGCAGGTGCTTATTAGTAATTTTATACATATTAGTGTATATATGTCAATCCCAATGTCCCAATTCACCCCACCACCACGAACCCCTTTGCCACTTTCCCCGCGTTGGTGTCCGTATGTTTGTTCTCTACAGCTGTGTCTCTCTTTCTGCCCTGCAAACCAGTGCATCTGAACCATTATTCGAGGTTCCACATATATGCGTTAATATACGATATTTCTTATCATCTTTCTGACTTACTTCATGTAGTAAAGAGACTTTGAATGAGTTAGCTCACATGGTTCCTAATACAAATGGGAGACAGTTATTAGGATGTTGTCATTAAAAAAGACAGGATTTATAAAAGAGCCAGAAGTGAGAAGAGAGGAAACACACACACACACACGCACACTCACACACACACACACACAAAGCCTGAGAAAGGGGAGTTTTCCCTTTCCTTGAGGAACAAATAGCTGAAAGCCATCAAACACCTAGTCTGGATGGGTTAATCTAGTGAAGTTCCGAACTAATCAGGTAAACGCTTTTGGCTATGTGTGGATGCTCCAAAAATTCTTCAGCGTTTAGTGGTGAAGTGAATTTGGCAGCTTCGGCTTTTCATTGTGTACGACCTGCCAGTGTCCTCCCTTTGGCACCTCTGAGTTACTTAAGCCTAATTGAACTACTTTCCTCATCAGAATTTCTCAATTTCATATACCCTCCCCCTTCCTTGACTCATATTGATTCTTAACAGAACAAGATTTGATCATGAACACTTGCTTCTCTTTTTGCCGCAGTATGAACAGTGGAATGTCAGCTTAGGGTCATGGTTGTGAGCAACATATAAGTAAGTAGTCAGATATCTGATACTAAAGGGAAGACAAAAATCTGAGGACAACAAAAATATCCCAGTAAGTACTTTGAACTTACTTTTCCTCCTAGCCCAGGACAAAGCCAAAGAAAAAGTATCAACATCACTTTAACAATAACCAAGTGGCATTAAATTTTAAAAACTGAGGCATAATATGCATAAAGTACAAAGAGTGTACAGTTCCCACACCATTACCAGTGTACATCAACGTGAATAACTGATGGAGCAACCTGAATAACTAAGGTGTGGAAAATTACCAGACCACAAAAGGTTCCTCATGACTCTTCCCATGCAAGACCTCAGAGGAATCACACACATACCCCTCCCTACCTCTCTGCCTGTTACTTGCACATAAATTGGATCATAGGCCATGCACTCGGTTTGAGGGCCTGGAGGGGCATGGGTCTGACTTCTTTCACTCAACATTATGTCTATGAAATTTAACCCTATTTTTCACGTACTTCTTTGTCTCTCTGTGTAGTCCTTGTAAGAATATAGCTCTACATACTTTTGTACTGTTGGACATTTCAGTTGTTTCCACTTGAGGATATTCTGAAATGGTACGAATATTTTTTTTGTGACTTTTGGTGGACATACACATTTTTCTACGGCACCCATTTCCAGCAGAATAATGCCAGTGTTGACTTTAAAAATAATACTTTTGGGGGCTTCCCTGGTTGCACATTGGTTAAGAATCCGCCTGCCAAGGCAGGGGACACGGGGTCGAGCCCTGGTCCGGGAAGATCCCACGTTTTGTGTAACAACTAAGCCCGTGCACCCCAGCTACTGAGCCTGCGCTCTAGAGCCCGTGAGCCACAACGACTGAGCCCTCATGCCACAACTACTGACGCCTGCGCGCAGAGAGCCCGTGCTCCACAACAAGAGAAGACACCACGATGAAGAGTAGCCCCAACCACTGCAACTAGAGAAAGCCCTCGCCCAGCAATGGAGACGCATCACAGCCAAAAACAAATAAGCAAATTAAATATAAAAAATTTATAAATATAAAAATATATAAAAGTTGTGGGGGGGTTGTTTTTTGTTGTTCTCCAGCAATAAGGGTTTATTCAGGAATACTGGAGGAATTGCAATTCAGGACAAGCAAGCTATAGCAAAAGCCATAGGCAAGTCCCACAAACAAAGGACAGGAAAGAAGCTTACTTTACAGAGAAAGAGGAGGAAGCTGAGGGAGGTTGTTGTGAACCCAAGCCCATTGGAGAAAAGTGGAAGTTCAGGGTGATGACAGTTTCTCATTGCCAAGTTGCTGATTTCTTGCAGGAGATGCAACGTGCATGTTTTTCTGTTGGGGCCTGTAATCGATTATTCTTTCCTATTGATGTTTCTTCTCCTTGAATGTGTAATTTAAGCTGACACATGTTGGAACATGAGAATGTTGGAATCATATATTCGTATATATGGAATCACATATTAGATGATACCTAAAAATATTTACCAGAAATTGTAAGCGGAATAATTGATTCATCTGGTTTCTAGAATTACAAGTATTCATTCCTCTTTAAAGATATTAGTGTATTTAATGTACTTGACTAGTATATTTAATATATTTCAACAGATAAATTTAAATGATTAGATGTTGAAATCTTACTGAATATGTTTGCTTATTTAACTGGTACAACCAGTATAAGAAATTTAGGAAGACCAACTTAACTCAGATATTCAAGACAAAATAAAGCCAAGACTTACATACCAGAATGTTATACCACCATTATTTTCTACGTTATAAGATAATCTGAAAATATATATATAGTCGTTTTTAGACCAAAATTATTAAACCAATCTAAGTTTTCTGAGTAACCTCGATAAAAACACACCACAGGACATAAAACTTTTAAATGTCATTATATATAAAATGTATAAATTATTTAAATTGCTTAAAAGTATTAAGGGTCATCTTTGTAAAAAATTTCATTTCATTTCTCACTGTTCTTCCAAGTAATCAAGACCATTAATTTAATCTACAGCTAAATCTGTTATTGTTCCTTGTCACAAATTCAACAACAAAATTTTTCCTTATATAAATACCACATTGAAGTATAAGTAGTAATGCATTTTTCCCAGAAATTCTTAATTTTCTTATTTTATATAAGTGATTATTACTTTTCTGAAATTAATTGCAGAATTAATTTTTAATTAATTTAAATTTTTAGAGGCCCAATTTGTCTATTCTCTCCCAAGGAAGAGAAAGTATATTGTTTTCTTTCTGAGAAAATATATTTAAAGGGGAAAAAATTCATCTAACTAGTGGGCATTATGTAAGGTGCAAGCAGAGGCAAGGATATGTATTAACAGCACCTGACAGTGAGTGAAACAAAATGAAATAAATCAGCCACATTAGGTCCTTGAAGGAAGCTCATTAATGAAAATTGGAGTACTTCTGTGATATGCTTTTGAGTTTCCAGGGTATGTATATGTGCATGACGTCATTGCTCCTCATCCATCTGTATTAAGGACTGAACTGGCTTACAGTTCAGGAAGGTTTAAATCTTGACTTGTACGGTTGCCACAAGTGCTCATGTTGCTGACTTTGCTGTTTGTTTGTAATGATGTGTCTTTCCTCTGCTTTCTGTAGTGTGATGTAAGCAATCTCTAAAGGACACTTGTTTGAATTTTTTCAGTTATTTGGAAACTTGAGTATACCAATGAAAAGAAAGCTGCGTATTCCACGCTAAAAATTCAATATTCTTCCTGTATTAATCCCCTTATTACTGTGGAGCTCCTTATGAGGGAAACATTGCATATTAAGATCATCCTCATTGTAGCTCCTACGCTTTTGCAGTTATTGACAAGGATT
>NW_021703774.1:74155733-74156771 GCF_005190385.1 Monodon monoceros | reverse complement strand
TGAGAGGGAGAGAGAGAGAGAAAATCCTTGTCCAGTAACCACACAGTATGAAAAAGCTAAAATGCTCAATTTCTGCACATGAGATTTAACAGAACAGAGCAAACGTGAGCTAATAACTCTAAGTGTCCAGGTCTGAAGCAGAAACCTGTGGGGGGGCAGGATTCTGTTGGCTCCCAGGATGTGTCTTAGATGGGCTAAGATTCATAGTCACAGCCAAAAAACAAACAAACAAAAAACTGACAAGGAGTAACACAGAAACACTTATTCACATGCTAATTCCCCATTTTATAGGAGGAAGGACAGGCATTTGATTGTTTTCATCAAATTAAAAGTATAAGCAAAATTTATGAATAAAAGAGAAAAGGGGAGAAGGAAAAAACCTCTGGGATCAGCGAGATTCTTCTCTTTGGATAAGTTGCTTGGCAGGACGTTATCAAAGAGGTCATTCTGGGCAGTCTTCTCTGGACCCTGTTGACTAGGTCAGCAGAGAAAACAATTACAGTTCTTGGAGGATTTTAAAAATATTCAATGTTTAGCTTTCGAACATATGCAATAGAATGTCTCTGTTGAATGCTCACAATGTCCCTCTGTTGTCCTTCCCCTTACTTATGTCGGGAGGGCACTGCTCCCTTTATTAGTTAGACTATCATAGAGAGATGTATACACAGATTGCTGCGTTGGCAAGAAAATAAAGAAAGGGACATTGAAAGACTGGAAAAGAAAATGGAATATGATTCAGTCCCACTTCTGTGGAAAGAAAATTTGAAGGGTTTACCAACATTAGAAGCATAGAAACACTAAAGGTAGCACTTGCACTTCCAGTTCCCTACGCTATGGAAACACCTGCACGAGTGGTCAGAGGTGTGTGTACGATAATGATGGTTGCAGCATATTTGTCATCGTGAAACCATGAAACCAAGTAATACACAACAATGGAAGAAAGGCCTTTATCAGAAACAATGCAGAGGAGAATTATGATGATGAGCTCACTGCTAACATCATTCATAGAACAATTACTAACGTTCACGGATGAAAAGT
>NW_021703774.1:74154501-74155633 GCF_005190385.1 Monodon monoceros | reverse complement strand
GCTAACATCATTCATAGAACAATTACTAACGTTCACGGATGAAAAGTTTAAGACACATAAAATATGACTTTCTTGTCCCAGTCTATAGACTTGGCCGAATAAAGACTATCCCACCAGACCGTGGATTCCTGGATCTCTTTCAGGAGGCCGTAAGTTAGGCAAGTATAGAGTCCAATAGAGACGACAGACAATAGAGCTGGGAAGGGGAGTGTGGCCCAAGACTGGCAGCAGTCGTGAGGTGGACAGGACCCCGAACGCAGTTCGGTAAACTTTGTGGGAGCAGATGTACAGGTAATAATCAGCATGGAACACCGGGAATGGTAATCAACACGGAAAACGCTGAATGGGTTCTAAAACCTCTCCCGCCGGCCCTGGGTGGGCTCGAACCAAAAACCTTCCGGTTAACAGCCGAACGCGCTAACCCACTGCGCCACAGAGACAGCAGCACGTGACTCTTCTGGACGCTCTATGGAGTAGACACTTAGGAATACCCAGGATGTGCCGCCTTTCTAGCAGGAAAATGGTACCCGTTCCAAAGCCTCGGAAGAACGGACGGTTTAGAGCAGTTAATCACACTGGACCTGAGACTGGGTCAACGTCAGGAAAAGACAACACTAAGCACTATTATCACAGGGCAGCCACCCTTGCAGACAATTGTGACAGGCACTTGAGAATACTCCCCCTGCCTTTGACGCATTCATTTCCCATCTGCTCCTCTCATCCTCCCACTCACTGCAGGGAAGGATTCGTCACCTTTGTGTCCTGTCAGAACCCTTTACGCTCCCTGCAGGGCACAGAGATCCAGGCAACAGCCAAGGGGCAGCTGCACTTCCCCGAAGGGCCTTTCCCGAGGTAGGCGGTTCCAGCGCTCAGGCTGACCCAAGACCCCACTGCCCGCCAAGGCAACCGGGAGGAGACCGGAGGGCAGCCGGTCCGGGGGGATTCCTACTAGCACAGAACGTGCCTGGCTTGCACTTCGGGGGGAGCTGAATAAAACTCCTCCTGAAGCTTCTCTACAGCCTGAAGAGAACGGATTTCAGGTTCCTGAAAGGGCAAGGGGGCATCCCCGCGAGGACAAAGGCTTCCCCTGGTCTCGGAGGACAAGTCCCACAGAAGCTGGCTTTGAGAGACA
>NW_021703774.1:74146857-74154401 GCF_005190385.1 Monodon monoceros | reverse complement strand
GGTCTGGAAGGAGTCAGAGACGTGGCCTGGCGGGGCAGGGCGAAAGGCAGAGGGCCTCTCCTGCAGTTGAGGAATAACCAGCCAAGGTCCACCGGGCCCAGCACTGAGCAAAACAGGCACAGTTTGTAGAGGACCTTGTGGCACTGCTTCTGAACGCCCCAGGGGCTTGGGAACCAGCAACAGCACATTTCTCGCCTCATCCTCCGAGGGTCAACTCAGGGGAAATAGGACCTGCTTCCTAGCAATGGAGCATGTGGTCCCCACGCTGGAGCTCCACGGCAGATCGAGAAGCTCAGGACTGAGCAGCGGTGCCCTGCAGGACAGTGTTGGCAGGGGCCCGACGACCTGGCCCGGGGCCAGCGCAGCTGGGTCACAGTCAGGCTGGGCGTCGGTCTACACTGCAGCACCTGAGTTCTTTGAATCCACGTGGTGAGAGCAGCGACTCCCAGATGCCGTCTCGTGCTCAGCCTAGACCTCCTATTTCTATTCTTTTATGATCTCCAAGAAGTGTACTGACCTCACTCTAAATATACTGTCCGATTTTGTCATCCTAACTTCTCCCTGGGACTTGGGGGCTACTGGCCACACCAAGCCTGTTGAAAGTCTTGTGTAAATGAACCAGTGATCATTTTTAAGTGACATGTGAGCGGCCCCCAGTTGTGCTAAAGCCTAGTCTGTGTCTTCACAGTGCTTTCGAAGGTGTGTATGTGTGAATAAATGTATGATATATATTTATACATGCTGCTACAGCGATACGTTAAAGGCCAACATAACTGGTGGACAGGGTCAGTGAGAGGAAATGAAACAATCTTTTCGGTGGCTATTAAAGCAAAATGTGTGTAAAGAAATAAGTTTTTCTTCCCCTACTTTGTCTCTAATTTCTGCACGAGTCCCTAGGCTGAGTGGGGAAGAATAGGAAAGACAAACTGTCACGAAGAGCTCACCTCACTGTCTAATGCTTGAAGTCTAAGTTTAAAAGAATGATTTACCCTCCTGTCATTTTGTAACAATCCCCTTATCTAAAAATATTAAAGGGCAGTTCTTACATTTAGAGTGCCTCAGAATCAGCTGTGGAGATTACAGAACCTCCTTCCTGGGCTCCAGTCCCCGGAGGTTTCGTTGGTGTGAGGCCCTAGAGTCTGCAGTTTTTCACGTAAACACAGACCACACGTTTCTGATGCGGGTGGGCTGCGGATCCCAGTCGAAAACCTATTGTTCTATAACACTGATTCAAACCTATAAATAAGCTTGTTTTCCTTTAATTAAGAATCCTTAATTGAAAAGTGGGTAAGTCACACCACAAATTGACATAAAGATCTCAAAGCGTTCCTTGGGAAAAGTCCTTAGTTACGTTCTTTTGCTTTCCAGAATTAAAACCAAGCACTTGCTCCACAATTATTTCCTAGTAACAGTTGAGAAATTAAAACGAACGACAACATGAACAAAAAACTCACGGACTTCCCTGGCGGTCCAGTGTTTAGACTGTGAGCTTCCACTGCAGGGGGCAGGGGTTCGATCCGTGGTCGGGGAACTAAGGTCCCGCAGGCCCCGCCGGCGTGGCCAAAAATATAAATAAATAAAGATAAAAAATAAAATAAAAAATAAAACAACTCAAACATTGTCACCACCACCGCCACCAATTACCAAAAGACTCAGGCCTGAGGTAGACACATGCCCCACTTCCGCAGTAGATGAAGTGACCTCGACTTCTGCCTTTACGCTTGGTTAAGTATTTTCCATGAGTGCCTTTGGCTGTCACTACAGAGGAACTCACTGGCAGAATCAGCAAGAATGGATGAAAAGTCAGCCGAACTATGAAGTCTTACTTAAAGATAAAGCAGTAAAATTTGAGGACCTCTTGCCCTGTGGTGATGCAAGCATCCCAGCAATTCTTCCTTCCTCCCGGTGCTGCCAGGGCTGGAAGGCATTGATGGTGTAATCTGTAGTCAGTGGAGAACTCAAATAATGCTTCTAAGAACTTCATTTTATGGACGTTAACATTTATGAAAACAACAGCATATGCATCGTGTAAATCTCAGACCTGGTCAGGATTGAAACCGTGTACGAGGCCCCGTGCCCTTGTCTTTTGAAGTAAAGTGCTGATTCAAGAGTTAATGATTCGGGAATGTGAAGGCGTAGAAACAAAGAACAGCTGTTGGGCTGGGGAAAGGGCAGCAATGTAGACTATAAATCCGCCGCACGGCAGAATCACCGGACTCCCAGCTCACTGAAGCTACAGATAAAGGCCTGACACACACTCCTAAGTGGTTTTACAGGGAGCAGACCCCCTCCAGATGGAAAGTGCTGCCCACAAGCACATAGACCCTGGACTGGTTGAAACCAGAAGGTTGATGACGCTTGAAACTTCACTTTGATGCCAGCCAATCCGAGAACTGTCTGCGAGCTGATCACGCCCTGCTCCTCGAACACTGTAAGGCTCCTCACTACGCCCTCCAGGGTGGGTCACACAGTCTTGAGGGCATTAGCCCGCTGTGGCCCCCTCTGCCTGGCAAAGCAATAAAAGCTACTCTTTTCTACTTCACCCAAAACTCTGTCTCCACATTTCTCTTCGGCACCGGTGAACAGAGGCCAAGTTTCGGCAACAGGATCCAGTCACAAATTACTTTGGGGGAAAATTCCTAAAAGCCATTCTTGTGTTTCACCTTTTGAAAAGTAGCTCTTCACCCTAAAAAAAAAAAAAAAAAAAAATGGTTGCAAAAGATGAATCTTTGGGATGGAGGATTCTACGGTATTTAACTTTCCATAAATTATATTCTTTCCCTCTACGTGTTAGAACCCATTCTTAAAAGCAAATGAAATCAACCTGTGTCACCACCACTGTCTTCCAATTTGCTGTAATTCCAGTGAGAACCATGTTCGGTACACCTGTGCAGGAAATAGGGCGAGAGTCCTTTAGGGAAAAAACGGAAAGGAAAAAAGATACCTAATGTAATGCTTTAAACATGTACCAGTATCTCTTGACCTGTCAACCTAGGACAGACAGACGACCTGCAGATTTATATAGGGCTCATTATGTCCCCCATCTTATTACTGCTAAGGTGAATGTGCTAGACACTTATTGAATTGGTGTTCTATGTCTGCTGTAATAAGTGACCATGAATTTAGTGGCTTAAAAGAACACACATTTATTATATTACAGTTCTGTAGGTTAGGAGTCCAACAAAGGTCTCACTGGACTAAAATCAAGGGGTCAATAGGGCTGCCTTACCTTCTGGAGGCTCTAGGGGATAATCTGTTTCCTTATCTTTTCTAGAGATTTTTCTAGAGATCTTTTTCAGAGATTCTCTGAGCTATTACTATCCCTGGAATAAAGCATATTTCAGATGAAATGAGCCAGAGTTTATTTCTGATGGCTGCAGAGACAGAAAGGAGGGGAAAGGGGAAAAGCAGGGGGAGGAAAGGAAGCTTCTTCCTGGAAGTTAGCTGGGTGCTGAGTTCCTTTGTTGTCGGCTCCAAGATTCTCCGGAAGAGTCAGCGTCCCCCTTGAGCCAAAGGCACCCTCAAGGATCAAGTCACTCCGCTCCTTGCTCTCTGGTCTGAAAACACAAGTTGGCTGCCTTCTTCAGCCTCCCCTCGCCCCGCCCTCAGGTCTAGCCCAGTCTCACCCAGGTGGAGAAAACAAACGAAGAAACCAACCTCGCTCTTCAAGCAAACAGGTCATCTTCCTATCCCTTATTCTGGTCATCAGCTTCTTTTTCAGGATCGTCATTTCTTGTATTCTGTATGGTGAGGAAAGGAAAAACATGGTCCCTGGTATACCACGAGATTGAAGTAGGAAGGACGTGCACAGAAAATACACCGAGTAGCACTCTGAGATGTAACCCTGAATCTACATGTCTACACACAAGACACATACATAAATATATACTTGTATCCATTGTTTTACAACTTCTTTATTTCTTAAAAACATTTTGGATCAGCATAACACACGATCCCAGAATTCCTTTCCCCGGCGTGTAACGCAGGACAAAAGGTAAGAATTCGAGGCGGCTGGCAAAATCCGCCGGTATCTCAGATAAAGAGTAAGAGGCGTGTTACCTCGGCTTGGTGGGCTCCCGAAGTGGGCGGGCATGATGACGTCACTTCCCCCTTCAGCAGCCGGCCCGCCCATTGGTCATCTCGGCAGGGCGGGGACAGGGCAGGGGTTGGAGGAGAGGAGCCGCCTTAGAGGTCAGGAATGGGGCTTGGCTTATGTAAATCTTGCAGCGTAGGGGTACAATTCCCGGCGAGCCACTTCCCGGGCTGTGGAAGTTTTCGCGAGAAGTTGCTTGGATTTTATTAGCAGAGTCGTTTGGAGGGGCTGAGAGGCGTGGAAGAGGAGGGGGTGCGGAGGGTGGGTGGGGAGCGTGTGTGTACAGTGTAGGCGTCTAAGGCTGTACGGGGGGGCGGGGAAAGCGATTCATACTTACCTGGCAGGGGAGATACCATGATCATGAAGGTGGTTTTCCCAGGGTGAGGCTCATTCATTGCACTGCGAGTGTGCTGACCCCTGCGATTTCCCCAAATAGGGGAAACTCGACTGCGTAATTTGTGGTAGTGGGGGACTGCGTGCGCGCTCTCCCCTGGCAACCAGTGTGCTAACGATAGAATGAGGCAATGGCACTGATGGGGCCCCGTACCTCTGCAGTATAGCTCGGTGAAGAGGGTGTGTTGCTACCGTTTGTCGCGCGCCGTTTTCTCCTGTTTTTTTGTGTGTTTTTTTTTTTGCTGTTGTTGTGGATCCTTCGGCGTGCGGGTGCCGGAGCACCGCCGCGGTGGTGGCTACGAAAGGGTGCGCGATAGCCGAGTGTTTTTTGTTTGTTCTCCTTTTGGGGGAGAAGTGAGTGTTAGCTCTCCGCGCAAGCGCAGAGAGTTTGCGTTAGTACTTATGAGTTCGACTTCAGCTGGTCTGTGCCTTGCAAGACGCTGAGCGGGTCGGTAGTTTGACTCTCCTGCCTTGTACTTTGCAACGGGAGTGCTACGCCCCGCCGCACGCAGGCACGGGAACGGCATCTGCGCTTTTCCTTCAAACAACAGTAATAGTACCAGCGGGGGAACGTGCAAAAGAAAGTTTTCCCGAAGACCGGCCGTCTAGGGCTCCTCGGTGAGGCCGTGGATAAGGGATCCGCTTGCCCATGCACGGAACACGGCTTCGAGTTCTGGCCGGCGGCGAACACCCCACGCGCTACACACAGGGCAAGTGAGCTCTCGTGCGGTAACTGCTCAAGCCTGCGTGCCAGGAGCCCGCGCTCACGATCTTCGCAGTGAGGGAGAAGCCCGGCCGCGGCAGCGGCCCCCCAACGCAGTTTATTCAAACAAACACACTAAAACGGCGGGCAGACGGGCCCATCTAATGAAAGAGGGCAGGGAGCGGTCCCTGCGGGAGGGGAAGCAATGCCTCCACTTTTTACTGCCTGGAGAGTTTCCCCAACAAAGCACACGAGGACAAATCCAGTGTGTGGACCTGCTTACGCTGAGAGCCGAGCTGTGAGTCCAGCGAGGCCGAACGAGCTGCTGTCCGCAGGACAGATCTTCCCAGAGAGGGGAGAGATGCTAGAACTAATTTAGCGAGGAAGGCAGCAGGGCCCCCCGCCACCGTGCAGCACAGTCCTGATCCGTGCAGCTCTCGGAGGAAACTCCCCGAGATCGGCGGAAATTTTTGACAGGACCAAGGCTCGCACAGATAGTGCTCCTCCTCCCAAGCGGACAGACTAGAAGGAAACAAACAAACAACCACAACCAGAAAACATCGTAGTTCAGGAGGGCAGGGGGTAGAGTACTCAGGAGGAATGTCTTGCGGCAGTAGCGGGAGCTCGTTAGCCCCAGACTGAGCGCTGCTCGGAACCACTTCGCAAATCATAGAAGCAAGACCGGAAACGATCAAACAGTTTGCAAGTAACTTAAATGCGTCCATGAACAAAGTTCAGCGTTTCCAGGAACACACAGCTCTCCAGCAAGGCACCCTTCACAAATGCCTGGCATTCCATCACAGATCCTGAGGTACCCAAAGAGCCAGGGGAAATGACCCTTCTCCATAATGCAGAGACACCTCGGTCATTTGCAAGTGACCCAGAGCTGACACCGATGTTAAAATCACCAGAGGCGGACATTAAAACATTTATTCCAAGTGTATTCCGTAGCTTCAAACAGTTAAATGTACACACACACACGGGGCACAT
Organism: Monodon monoceros; assembly: GCF_005190385.1. Lineage (NCBI taxonomy): Eukaryota > Metazoa > Chordata > Mammalia > Artiodactyla > Monodontidae > Monodon > Monodon monoceros. The sequence goes on along the minus strand of NW_021703774.1, from coordinate 74,148,222 downwards.
TTTAAAAAGACCCGCTCTAACGTAAAGTGAAAACTACACTGTCTGAAAGGAAATGTACTGCAAGGGATTAAGAGCGAGCAGTTCGAAAACGCAGAAGAAAGAATTTTGAATAGGAATTGCGTTGACTCTGCCTTGATTGCAGATCACTTTCAGTAGAAAGCGACAGTCCCAAATGAAAGGGCTGAGGCGTCCTGAGATGGGGCGGTGAATACTCCGCGCAGGTGGTGCCATGGAGCTTGATTTATGACGACGCAGCTTGAGTAAGGGATGGCCGCCACCCGTGTGCGTGTGCCTTCATCCTCTGGCAGGTGTCCTGGAACGTACAAGACACATCACTTAGTGAGGGCAGCCCTCCAGGTGGTGCAAAGAGACCACGGGCACCAGGTAAAAACCGGGAGCAGGCGGAGATTCCGGGAGAGGGGCGCTGGGGAGGAACTGAAACGGCAGGCGCATAAAAGCGACAGCTGAGACCTCGCTCATCAGATTCTAAGCCAAGTCCGTCCCTGGGTGGGCTCGAACCACCAACCTTTCGGTTAACAGCCGAACGCGCTAACCGATTGCGCCACAGAGACGAGCGGCGGCGAGGCATTCTTGTAACATCCTGGAATCAGAATGTATTCCCCGTCCCTTCCAACCCCAGCGGAAAAGAGATTCAAATGTCTTTATCTTATCCAACCTCGCCGGCGCTCTCAGAGACACTGAGTCTCGTGGACCGTGGACACCGAGCCCGAGTGAGCTGGGGGCTCCGACGGAACAACGCCGGGCCCACGACCATCCATCCTCGCCTGCTCCTGGCCGCCTCGAAAGCGGCCCCTCTACACGAGACGACTGCCGCCTGTCTCGGGCTCAAGTCCTCCATTTCCCACTCGTGATCGGCCTCACCCGTCGCGCTCACCGCAAGTCCCCCTCCAGGTCCGGGTGGTCGTACGGGGGAAGGACAGCAACCGGCTGTGTCCCCACCGTTCTGCCCCCTCTGGGCGCCTCCAGAGAAGGGCTCCACGAGACACGACCCGGAGTTTGCTCACCAGGCAGCCCCTCGCCCGGAGCAGGGCCTGGCATCCAGCAGGCGCCCAATACATGCCCGCCGCCGGGGCCCGCGGTGGTGGGTAGACCGAGAATTCTTATGCCACCTGTGTTTAGTCCTGGAGGAACCTAGACTTTTCAGATCGTCTGTTCTTCAAAACCTTTCTTCTAGCAGCTGATTTAGAACCAGATAAAAGTCCTGGAAAGGCCAGGAGGGCACCACCCCGTCCGGCTCTCAACTCCCCACCCAAGGCGGTGCTGCGGCCTCAGCCTGCGGGCGCAGGTGTCGGGTCTGAGAGCCGTGAAGGAGGAAAGCTGCAAACCAGAAAGACGGCTGGGCTA
>NW_021703774.1:74128023-74146757 GCF_005190385.1 Monodon monoceros | reverse complement strand
TCGTTTGGCGTGTCTCTCAAAGCCAGCTTCTGTGGGACTTGTCCTCCAAGACCAGGGGAAGCCTTTGTCCTCGCGGGGACGCCCCCTTGCCCTTCAGGAACCTGGAATCTGTTCTCTTCAGGCTGTAGAGAAGTTTTAGGTCGTGTTTTATTCGGCTCTCCCCCAAGTGCAGGGCAGGAACGCCCTGTGCTAGTGGGAATCACCCCGGACCGGCTGCCCTCCGGACTCCTGCCGGTTGCCTTGGCGGGCAGTGGGGTCTTGGGTCAGCCTGAGCGCTGGAACCGCCTACCTCGGGAAAGGCCCTTCAGGGAAGTGCAGCTGCCCCTTTGGCTCTTGCCTTGCTCTCGGTGCCCTGCAGGGAACGTAAAGTTTTCTGACATAACACAAAGGTGAAAAATCCTTCCCTGTGGTGGGAGGATGAGAAGACCAGATGGGAAATGAGTCAAAGGGAGGGGAGTATTCTCTAGAGCTTTCCAAAATTGCCTGCATGGGCACTGTCAGGTGGTTGTCTGCCCTATGATAATAATGCTTAATCGTGTCTTGTCCTGGCCTTGACCCAGTCCCAGGTCCAGTCTGAATCCAAGCTCAGAGGCGTCTCGGTTTACTGTACATATTCCATTGTGCCTCCCTCCAAAGTGAGGTAGTGATCCAACTTCTATTTCCAGGATCGCAGTGGATAGTAACCATGGGTTTTTTTTTTTCCTCGAACTTTCTGTTTTGCTGAAATGTACCTCAGGAAAAGAAAAAAGGTTTCGCTTTAGATAAATTAGTGCTCTCCACGCTAGGTACAAGAAAACAAATTCAGGTTGATAATTAGGATGAATCTCGAATACTTTTAACACTCTAGAAAATTCTAATAATTGATGTATAATTGCATAGAAAATATTTATGTCCTATCATACTTCCAGAGAGAACTGCTTGTATGCATCAGAGTGGTTTAATAATTTTGGTCTAAAATCTACTTTATGTTGTCTTCCAGATTTTCTAACAATGTGGAAAATATGGGTGGCACAGTATTCTAGTTTGTATAAGTCTTGGATTTAGTTTCTATTCAAAATCCTGATGAAAGTGAACTCCCTAAATTTCCTGTATTGGTTTTAGTATTCCTTAAGCAAACTTTAATTCCAATAAATATTTATGTTTTCAAAATTTTAAATTATGTGTTCCACTCTACTCAATACTGTGTAATGACATATATGGGGAGAGAATCTAATAAAGAGTGGATATATGTATATGTATAACTGATTCATTTTGCTGTACACCTGAAACTAACACAACATTGTAAGTCAACTATACTCCAATAAAAGTTTAAAAAAATTATGTTCCAGTATATTAAATATACAATATAATATCTTTTTTTTTTGGTACGCGGGCCTCTCACTGTTGTGGCCTCTCCCGTTGCGGAGCACAGGCTCTGGGGCGATGGCTCATGGGCCTAGTCGCTCTGCGGCATGTGGGATCTTCCTGGACCGGGGCACGAACCCGTGTCCCCTGCATCGGCAGGCGGACTCTCAACCACTGCACCACCAGGGAAGCCCCTCATATAATATCTTTTAAATGAAGATTAACTCTTATAATTCTAGAAATCATAGTGACTTAATTATTCCACTTACAATTTTGGGGTAAATGTTTTTAGGTATCATCTAATATGTGATTCCAACTTGCATTTCCATGTTACAATTCAGCTCAATTTGCGATTTTAAGATCTATCATTATCTTTAAGTTCTTTGACTGATACTAAATCGGGTTAATTAATGTGTAATCTTTGCCTGGAGAATTTCTAATTAAGGTAGAAATAACAAAACACTGTTTTAATATGCTGCCTCATATTTTTATAGATTATAGAGTGGCCATAGGTTAAAAGATTAAGATGTGTGGGAAACTTTAGGAGATGTTGGTGAATGTAGCCATCATGTCACTTGAAGAAGTGTAAAACACATGGACTGTCTAAGCCAGGAAGTAAGGACCTGTTGTTTACCTGAGGTCCTTGTTTATTTTTTTAAAAATCCTGATTCTTGGTTACTTGCCTTCTAGATCTGAAGTCACCCATTTTCCCCTGTGCTATGCATCTCTTGTTTCACTCACTGCTGGTGCCCTTAGGCTCTGGAAGGTGGATAAGCCTGGGAAAAACATGACGGGGTTTGGTCCCGCTGTGATTCTTATTTTGGATGACTCCAGATGTGGAGTCATCCAGATATGGATGCAGTAGGGGCAGGGACCTTGAGTTTGCTCCTGATGCAGCATCTCTCCTGGAGAAGGGTCTGGTACCGTAAGCACCTAATAAGTGCTTGCTGATTGAAGGCATCCTAATGCAAGGTCCTGGAAAGCTGAAGAGGAGGAGAAGAAAGTGGGTAAGATCCACAGCTGCCTAGAGTATAAGGGACAGAGAGAGACAACTAGGCAAACACTCAAAGAGAGAGACAGGGAAATATCCTAGAACCTAGAAACATCCTAGATTTTGTATGTGAAAACCAAAGAGCTCTTGTTTGCTCATGAGATTCAACAGAGGAATCAATGGAAGTTGAACCAATAACTTTAAGGATCCAGGTTTGCACAAGAGGCATTATTGGGTGCAGAATTCTGTACGTTGCAACAATCTGTCTCAAATGGGATAATTTTTGCAGAAATAGCCACATACTGTCAAGAAATCAGATAAAGACAGTCATGGGCATGCAAATGCACCCTGGTATAGGAGGGAGACCAGTCATTAGATCGTGTGCATCCAACCAAAGCAAAAATGAAACTTATAAAGAAAACTTATAAAAGAAAAACTTATAAAGAAACTTATAAAGAAGAGGAATAAATGTCTGGGACCGGTGTTTTTGTTTTTTTGTTTGTGTTTTTCCTCTCTAACTGATAAGCTGCTTGACAGGAAGCAATCCATAGTCATTCTGGCTGGTCTTCTCTGGATTCAATTAAGTAGGTCACCACTGAAAACAATTACAATTATTGGAAGACTTTCCAAACATCTTGAGAATATAGCTGCTGAACATATGCAATATGGTATCTCTGGGTAATGCCCACATTGTCCTTCTATTGTACCTCCCACTTGGTTGAGTCAGTAGGGCACCACTCCCCTTGTTAGAGTAACAGGTAGATGTACAGAAAGTTTGTTGTGATGGCAAGACTATGAAGAAAAAGGCTCTTTCCCTGAGTTGGAAACATACACTGGAATATAAATTAGCCCACCTATTGCAGTAAAAATAAGAACATAAAGAGATGCCTTCAGCTTCTGACAAAGGTGGAGTGACAGAAATCAGATTTACCCTCCTGCCTAAATCTCACTCTCCCCCTTTTCCCCACCCCTAAAGGGAAAAAAATGGACAAAAGACATGAAATACTGGTTTTCAAGACACTGGAAATCAGGCAGCAAAGGACAGCAACCCCTGAGAGATGAGACACAAACAAGATGAGTCCTGCCATTGGCCCAGCTTACTGCTTTCAGAGAGTTTCCAGGCTGGGCCCCAGGAGGGGGATCTGAGGTCTATTCCTTGGACTGTGGGGATGAAGCTGAGTGTTGGTGAAGAGCAAGGCAGCTAGAGTTCACGGGACAAAGATCCAGTGATAAGAGAGAGAGGGAGAGAGAGAATGCAGGGATATGAAAGGGTCTCCCTCAAGTACTCAGCAGAGTAATGAGCAGTGTATACTTATGAAGAAACTGCCTGAGGCTAAGGAAAGAAACTTTTAAAAAGATCATGGAACAATGCCTGGTGCTTACTCAGGACAGGCAATTGTACTTGCTCCCCCCAGCCACACTGGACTACACATAATTCATGGGCTATTGGGAAGAACACCCAGGAAACTCTTGTTTCAGTGGTGGGAATAATCAGCCCTGGACTGACCTACCTAAAAAATCATCAAAGCAAGATCCAAAGGGATCAAACTGTTTACAAGTCACTTAACTGTACCCCAGAACAAAACTCAAGAAGTTTTATAGGAATACCAAAATAGCCAGTGCCCAAGAAGGGAAACTTTGACAATGTCTGGTATCCAGTCAAAGAATGCCAGGCATGCAAAGAGGCAGGAAAATATGATGCATAAGGAGGAGACTAATCAATCAATCAAAACTGAACCACAACTGACATGATGTAAAAATCAGCAGAGAGGACGTCAAACAGTTATCATGACTGTTACATATGTCCAAAAAGTTAACTAGAAATATGGAACATGGCCAAAATTAAACTTTAGAGTTGAAAACTATAACATCTAAGACAATAAATTCACCAGGTTGAACAGCAGATTAGACATTGCAGGAAAAAAAAAAAGATTAGGGAACACAAAGCCATGAACAACTGACAAGATCCAAAATGAAACTCACTGTCAAAAAAAATGTTTTTAATGAACATAGTGTCATTGAGTGGTAGGGCAACATTAAAAGACTTGATACACGCGTGACTGATGTCCCTGAAAATACATAGGGAGAAGAAACAATCTTTGAAGAAACAATATCAGAAAATTCCAATCAGAGTAAAGATTATAAACCCACCGATCCAATGAGCCAAATGAACAAAATGAATGAGCACAAGAAACATGAAAAAACTATATCTAGTCACATCATAATTAAATTGCTCAAATCCATTGAAAAAGAATAAAATCCCCAAAGGGACCAGAGGAAAAAGATAGGGTACATACAGAAACAAAAATAAATGTCAGATTTCTCATCAGAAGCAATGAAAGTGAGAAGACAGTGGAATAACCTCTTTAAAGGACTGAAGGCAAAAAAGGCAAGGTGGAATTTTATGACTCCCCCCCCAAAGTCTTTCCAAAATGAAGGTGAATAATGACATTTACAGACATACAAATGCTGAAAGACTTCATCACCAGCAGACCCACATCACAAGAAATGTTAAAGGAGTCCTCCAGGAAGAACAACACGGACACCAGACGGAAATCTGGATGTGCACAAAGGGATGAAGGAAAACAGAAATGGTATCAGCATGGGAAAAATATAAGATTTTTTCTTATTTAAATCTCTTTAGAAACGTGGGACAGATTTTTTAAAATAATGATGTATTGTGGGGTTTATAACGTATGCAAAGTGAAATGCATGACAACAATAGCAATAAAGACAGGCAGAAGAGAAATGTGAAGAGATACAGTTGCTAGTTGCACTCTTTCAGGAAATTCTGGACTCCCAGGGACTTATCCTGGCAATCTCTTCTTCGACGCTCTTGACTTAGGCTCTCCTCTTATGCACCAGACACATACAGGAGGGTCCTAGTGGCGGAGCCTTTTCGGGAAAGTATGCTCAGTGTAGGAAAAAACCACAATGCCTTTGAGTATTTCCTAAAAAGGAGTAGCCTTTCGATTAACCGCGACATGCTAAGCCATTGCGCCACAGAGACAAAGGAACATTATTTTCCCCGCTTCCCCCCGGGATGAACAATCACTCCTTCCGCGCTGGGCGGAGCCTCTCGCCTTTCCCAGGACTGCGGCGCCGGCTCCAAAGCCTCGGACAACAGGAGAGGTGGAGTCCACGCAGCGCGTTCGTCTCGTGGGAAAGCCGTGCGTCGGGCGATTCCGAAGGCAGAAGGGCAGCCGAGCGTCCCCGCCGCAGATGCCAGCGCCCCGGAGACGCCCCCGGGCCTGAGCCGAGTGGGGCCCAAGGGAAGCTGAGTGCCCGATGGGCTCGTAATGGTTCTTTCTGTTCTTTGCTCCGCCTTCACCCGATCTTCTGCGCGGGGAGCGCTGCCCTCCCTCCGCTCGGCCGCGATCGGTGGGGCGGGAGCCTGAACCAGGGGGTGGGGAGAGTTGGTCCAAAGGGGCAAACGCAAGAGGCGAGAAAGAAGCCGGCGAGGTGGGGACGAGGACAACGAGACTTCCCAGAAAGCACGTGCCGGATTTAGGGAGATGAGAATTGGTTTTTGGTTTTCTTTTGTTCTATCATCCTATATCAGAATTGAAAGGAAAAGAGGGGAAACCGGTGCTCGGGCATGAGAGAGAGAATAGGAATACCTGCAATTTCCAAGAATAAAGCGGCGCAGTGACTGGAATCCTTTTATGTCACATGACATACACCAAGGGTAGTTGTTGTCATTTGGAATATGGCGCGCCGTGATCGTATAGTGGTTAGTACTCTGCGTTGTGGCCGCAGCAACCTCGGTTCAAATCCGAGTCACGGCATTACCCTTACACCTGGCGTCTGCTTTCCCTTTTCTTACACCCGGTAGTGGTCTACACTGGGTTCTCAGACATGTGGCAGCTAATTTTTATCCAAAAAGGAAATTATTTAGGTGTATTAACAGAACGAAACGCACAAATCATTAACAGACAGCTATTTGATGTGAAATTATCACGAGGATTACGACATAGAAAATTTTTACCAACCAAGTATGGATGAAACACTTTGATACATGGATGAAGCCCTTTGACACACTTTCCAGGTAATGCCTATCCATCTGCTGCTACTTGAAACTATTCTGATGTCCACCCCTCAGGTTAAGCTTGTTCTTTCTTCAAATTCACGTAAATGAATATATACTTTTTACTATCTAGGTATTATCAAGCAGAGATTCTGAAGTCGAGTTTCTCACTAGTAGGGGAATCACAGAGGTCAGCACGTCATGAAGGCAATGGACAAGACTTTGCCCTGGAGAAAGCACCTTCAAGATCATGGTACTTCTCCTGCCAGGTAACTCTAAGTACATACCCCACAGGCCACCATCTTTCACTCAGGGTCATCATTCTCCCCTCCACCTGAACCGAACCACTCTCCACAAAGAAATTCTAGCGAAGATCTCCCAATCCCCCCCGCCCCCCCCCCCCCCACGCAGAACACACGCACCCGCCCACCAGACTGACCACCTTTCGGCAGCGGCTCCAGAATCACAGACACCCACAGCCACTGTGCTGTCTCATCTACTGTTGTCTCTGCTGGCTTGGTCCGCCCTGCTCCCCCTCCTCTTGCCTTACAGTGGACATAACATTTATCCTAACAGGTCTTCTGAGTGAGTGTCCAAGGGAGAAGGGAAAACGTGCCCATTGCCTGGTAGAGACCACAGGGATTCAAAACAACTGCAGCTGGAGAAGTTGGGGCATTTACCTAGATCACCATCCTATTGATATTCTGGTGTTGATTTTTACACCTACCTTCTGCTTATGTCGCAGATAACAGCTTTCCCTTGTGGTAGTGAGATGAATTGGAAACTCAAATTACTCAGGGAAATGAATGTGAATGAATGGATTGAAAGAGAATATTTAAAAAATATATTCCCCCCTCCCTCAACTGACGAGTACATGGAGATGGCAAAGCCCTGGGAGGCCCAGCATGTCCGCTGATGCTGGGCCAGTCATTGGATCTGAACCTGTTGCTACTCGGAACACCTCGAGCCTGGGTCTCTGTCTCTGAGAGAAGCTTTGGAGGATCCATCTGCACGGCAGCGACCGACCACACCACCCTGTTTCCTTTTTCTGGGGAGGCTAAGCTGGGATCTTCCTGGATCACAAAGGTAGATATTTTAATGACCAAAAGTTATAAGAAAATATTATTGACATTTTTACTCATCAGGGAAATAAGCATTAACACTATAAGGAGGTATCATTACACACCCTCCAGCATGGCTGTAACTTAAAAGAATTCGTGCTCCAAATGCTGACACAAGTGTGGAGCAATTGCATCTGTAGTATAGCTGGTTTGAAATCATTCTAAAATACTGTTGGCACTTTCTAATAAAGTTCATCTTGTACCTACTCCATGACCCAGCAGTTGCAACACTTCTATGAATGCACAAGTATACAAAAAGATTGATATGGAATATTCATCAAAATACTAAGAATATTCATCAAGAACACTAATTAACACCAACCCCCCCACCAAAATTACTCCAATAATACCAAAATTAATAAGTGATATACATAATATGAATATGTTTAATGAACAAAATGTTGCATGAAACAAAAGTCAGTTACCAAAACTTAACATTCATTCATCTGAATTTCAAGAGGAGGCAATAGTAATCTATTGCAATAAACTTCAGAATAGTAATTAACTAAGTGATCTAGTGTAGGAATTGCCTAGAAAGGGGCTCAAGTGACATTTTTAGGATGATGGCAATTTTCTATAACTTGATCTGGGTGGCGATTACATTTGCCAAATTTCAACAAACTGTGCCTATGCCCTAAAGATTTGTGCTTTTTACACTATGTGAACTATAGTTCAATGATTTACTGTTCCCATAAAAATCAGTGGATGGTGGATGAAGGCAGGTTGGTGTAGACCATGACAACTAGTTTGCATTTTATTGTAAACTCACTAAAAACTCGTTCTCCTTTAGTGTAAAAAATCCCACTGATATTTGAAATATCTTTACCGGAAAAGAGGGCAATCACCATGTCATTTCGTTAGTGCAAGCTATAGACAAGTTTCCTTAAGAGGCGGTATTTCAACTTTGGGGATATGTTCTGCTCAACAGTGAGACAAGGAACCATCCTAGGTTTCACTTTGACTGACGCCCGCGGGTTTGTGCACTGTGGGATTTACTCCTCACCACATCGTGCTCTGCGGCCAGTGCCAAACTCTGCTCTCCAACCACTGCTAAGGGGCATAGCTGGTGCTGGCATTAAAAGCAAATGGATGGAATATTATTCAGCCATAAAAAAGGAGATATTGCCATTTGTAGCAGCATAGATGACCTAGGGATTATCATACTAAGTGAAGTAAGCCAGACAAAGACAAACATCATATGATATCGCTTATATGTGGAATCTAAACAAAACAAAACAAAAACGATACAAATGAACTTATATAAAAAACAGAGGTGGACCCACAGAGGTAGAAAACAAACTTACGGTTACCAAAGGGGAAAGGGGGGGAGGGATAAATAGGAGTTTGGGATATACACAGTGCTATATATAAAATAGATAACCAACAAGGACCTACTGTATAACACAGGGACCTATACTCCATATTTTGGAATAACCTATAAGGAAAAAGAATATGAAAAAAATAGATATGTATGTATAACTGAATCACTTTGCTGTACACCTGAAATGAACACAACAGTGTAAATCGACTATAGTCAATTAAAAAAAAAAAGCAAATGGAAAGACAGGTCATAGACACTACCTTGCTATAGCTTGGATTTGAACTGAGGTTGCTGCAGCCACTATGCAGTGTTATCCACTATACAATCACAATGCACCACAGGCCTGCAGGTGACTTTCTTGACATAAATATATTCACACTGCTTTTGCTGTTTTATTCTTAGATACCTACAGATGTTCGTGCTTTTCTCTCTTTCATGCTCTTCTCCGATTCTCCCTCCCCATTCTGCTACTTAATAAAAACAACTCTCATCTCAGAATCTGGCCCGAATCTCCTCACAGGCTTCCTGGGAGGTCTCGCTGTCTCATCCATGCCTCTGCTTGCTTTCGCTGCTTTTCACCTTTTCTCTTTGGACCTGATCTCTTTCCCGCTGCTGCCATACCGAGCACACCTACTAAACCTGCGGGGCAGATGGTCGGGTGAAGGCGGAGCAAGCCGGGAGCCGTCACAGAGCCCACCGGGCGTTCCGCTTCCCTTGGGCCCCACTCGGCTCAGGCCCCGGCCCTCTCCGGGGCGCTGGCATCGGCGGGTGTGGAGCAATGCGCAGTGGGGACGCTCGGCTGCCCTTCAGCCTTCGGAATCGCCCAACGCACGGCTTCCCCATGGGACAAACACGCTGCGTGGACTCCACCTCTCTGGTTGTCCGAGGCTTGGAGCCGGCGCCGCTGTCCTGGGAAAGGCGAGAGGCTCCGCCTAGCTTGGTAGGCATGCTTGCTCTCTGTGAGCCTGAGGACAAGGGACTCGTCGTGTCTCTGTGGCGCAATCGGTTAGCGCGTTCGGCTGTTAACCGAAAGGTTGGTGGTTCGAGCCCACCCAGGGACGCGTGTCACCCTTTTAGAATGTAAAGGATGTACCAAGGTTTCTAGTCTGCGCATCCTCTCCCGTGTTCCACTACTAGGCTCCTGCCCCCTGACACAGGAGGACCTAAGTCCAGATAATCACTGAGCCTCAGAGACGATCTCTGGAGGAAAGCACTGGGAATCCCGGCATTCACGAAAGAGTAGACTCATCATCTTTACCCTGTAAACTCCTTTTACCAATGAAGTTTCTTACACTGTTTGTACTAGTCTTTATTTAACCCTTTCCATATACTTTTGCAATTAATTTGGTACTATGCTTTTCCTATTACAAGTAATGCTACAGTCATCATTCTTGTACACATGGCTATAGGGTAGAATCTTGGAAGAGCAATTATTCTATCATAGCTTATACATGGTTTTGCATATAATTCCATTTTCTCGCCTTTGTTGGCTTACTAGTTATAACTCTTTCTCTTGTTATTTCATTGATTGCTTTAGGCTTTAGAGCAGACATCTGTAACTTACCACAGCCTGCCTTCAAGCTTTTGTTGTCATGCATTTTACTTAGCATATGTTATGAACCACAAATCCAAGGTTATTACTTTTCCTTAAACTCTCCCATGTTTTTAAAGAGATTTAATTGATAATAAAAAATCATATATTTTCCCATGCAGATACTATGTCTCTTGTCCTTTCATTCCTTTGCTTTTTTTATTTAAATTTTTTTTATTGAAGTGTGGTTGATTTACAATGTTGTGTTAATTTCTGCTGTACAGTAAAGTGATTCAGTTTATATATATATACATATATATGTATATATACAAATATATATATATGCTTTTTCATATTCTTTTCTATTATGGTTTATCCCAGGATATTGAATATAGGTCCCTGTGCTATAGAGTAGGACTTCATTCCTCTGTGTACATCCAGAATTCCATCTGATGTGAACTCTCTTCTTCTTGGAGGACTCCTTTAACATTTCTTGCATTATGGATTTGCTGGTGATGAAGTCTTTCAGCATTTGTATGTCTGTAAATGTTGTCATTCACCTTCATTTTTCAAAGAGTTTTTTTTTGGGGGGGGGGAGGAGGCATAGAATTCCACCTTGACTTTATTTTTCCCTCAGTCCTTTAAAAATGTTGCTTCACTGTCTTCTCACTTCCACTGCTTTTGATGAGAAATGTGACATAATCTTTTTGTTTTCTGTATGTACTGTGTCTTTTCTCTCTGGCTGCACTGGGGAATTTTATTTTCTTTTTCAATGGATTTGAGCAGTTTAATTATAATGTGACTAGGTATGGTTTTCTTTATGTTCCTTGTGCTCAGGGTTCATTTGGCTCCCTGGACTGGCAGGTTTATAATTTTCATTATGATTGGAATATTTTCTGTCATGTTTCTTCAAAATTGTTTCTTCAAAACATTTCTCCTGGTATTTTCAGAGACTCCAAACACTCCTATTTTAGGCCGTTTAAAGTTACTCTACGATTTAATTATGCTATGTTCAGTAAAAAAAAAAAAAAAAAAAAAATTTAACTGGAGTTTCATTTTGGATATTTTCAGTTGTTCAAGGCTTTGTGTTCCCTAATCTTTTTTCCTGCAATGTCTAATCTGTTGTTGATTCACAGATGTTATAGTTTTCATCTCTAAAGTTTGCTTTTTGCCATTTTTGTATGTTCCACACTTCTAATGAACTCTTTGGACATATGTAACGTAGTCATGATAACTGTTTAAACTCCTCTCTGCTGATTTTTACATCGTTTCAGTTCTGGTGCAATTTTGATTGATTACATTCTTCCTTTCGCATCATATTTTCCTGGCTCTTTGCATGCCCTGCATTTTTTTTGCTTGGATGCTGGACATTGTCAAAATTTCCCTTCTGGATACTAACTATTTTGGTATTCCTATGAATTATCTTGAGTTTTGTTTTGGAGTACAGTTAGGTGACTTGTAAATGGTTTGATCTCTTTGGATCTTGCTTTATGATTTTTTAGGTAGATCAGTCTAGGGCTGATTATTCTAGGGCTGAGTGTTCTTCCCAAAGGCTCATGAATTATATGAGTAGTCTAGTCTGGCTGGTGGTGGTGAGTACAATTGCCTGTCCTGTGTGAACACTGGCACTGTTCCATGATCTATTCAAAAATTTCTTTTCTTGGTCTCAGGCATTTCTTCACAAGCATGCTCTTATCACAACTCTGCTTAGTACTTGAGGGAGACTTTCATATTCTTGGATTCTCTCTCTCTCTCTCTCTCTCATCACTGGACCTTTGTTCTGTGAACTCTAGTTCCTTTGCCCTCCACCAACACTCAGCTTCATCTCCACAATCTAAGGAGCTGGTCTCAGATAGCCCTCCTCATGCCCAACCTGGAAACTCTCTGAAAGCATTAATGTGGGCCAATGGCGGGACTCAGCTTGTTTCTCATCTCTCAGAGATTGCTGTCCTCTGTTGCCCGATTTTCTGTGTCTAGAAAACTGACATTATGTATTTGCCTTTTTTCCCCTTTGGGGGCAGGCAAGAAGGGGAGGGTGAAATTTCAGGCAGGAGGGTAAATCTGGTTTTTGTCATTCCACCTTTGTCAGAGGCTGAAGGCATCTCCTTACGTGTTCCTAGTTTGATTTCAGTAGCAGGTGTGCCAATTTGTATTCCCATTTTTTCAGCTCCATGAAAGAGCTTTTTTCTTCATATTCTTGCCATCACAACAAACTTTGTATACATCTATATGATACTCTAACAAGGGGAGTGGCGCCCTCCTGATTCAACTAAGCCCGAGGTACAACAAAAGTCCAATGTGGACATTACTCAGAGATACCTTATTGCACATGTTCAGCAGCTAAACTTGCAAAATGTTTAGAAAGTCTTCCAATAATTGTAATTATTTTTGGTGGTGACCTACTTATTCAGGTGCAGAGAAGACTGACCAGAATGACTTCCAATTGCTTCATACTAAACAGTTTATGGATAGGAGGGGGAAAAAACACTGGTCTCAGACATTTATTCTTCTTCCCTTTTCTTCATGAATATATTTTTGCCATCTTGGATGCACACATCTAATGATTGGTCACCCTCTTATTCAAGGCTGTGTTAGCATGCTAATGACTGTCTCTATATGATTCCTTGACAGTGTTTGGCTGTTTCTGCAAAAATTATCCAATTTGAGACAAATCACCGTGACAAACAGGATTCTGCACCTGACAATCCATCTTGTGCAGACCTGGATGCCAAGAGTTACTGGTTGACCTTCCCTGGGTTCTTCTGTTGAATCTCATGAGGCTTTTACACACTAAATCTAGTTCTTGGACATTCTCTCTACTCTCTTAGTGTGTGTCTTTGTCTGTCTTTCTCTGTCCCTCATACTCTAGGCCTCCACCAACATACCTACTTTCTTCTCCTTTTCAGCTCTCCAGGACATTGCACTAGATTGCCTTCAATCACTGAGCACTTATTAGGCACTTACTAGATGCCAGGCCTTGCTATGGGGGGAGGGGGAGAGAGATGCTGCATCATGAGCCAACTCAAGGTCTCTGCTCTGTGGAGCCCACATCTGGAAGCATCGAAAAAGGCAGTGCAGCGGGAGCATAATTGGTTCCTGGCAGTTTTTCCCAGGCTTATCTGCCCACCTTGGCCTAGGGGCTCTAGAAGTGATAGAGACAAGAGAAGCATAATGAAGAACAGTAAGATGGATGACTTCAGGCCTAGAGGTAGGTAACCTAGAACCAGAAACATTGTTTTATTAAATAAACAAGCACTTTAGGAAAACAGGAGGCTTTCAGTGACAGCTCCCTACTTCCTGGAGCAGATATTCCACGTGTTCTACAATTCTTGCAATTACATTGATGGCCACAGTCACCAACCTCCCATAAACGTTACCTGAGCCTCCTCTCAACCTGTTCACATATGGTCATTCTCTAATCTATAAAAATACGAGGCAGCATCATAGTAGAACAGTGTTTCTCATTTCTGTCTCAATTATAAATTATACAGGCAAAGACCACACATCAATTAATTTAATATCAATCAAAGAACTTAAAGATAAAAATAGACCTTAAAATCAAAAGTTGAGCTGACACATAATAGAGAAATGCATGTTGGAATCATACAGTAAATGATACCCCAAATTGTAAGTGGAATAATTAAGTTACTCTGATTTCTAGAATTATAATAGTAAATCTCCATTCAAAATATATTATATGGTATATTTAATTTACTGGAAAACATGATTTTAAATTTCATAAACTTAAATATTTATTGGATTAAAAATTTCTTGTTAAACAAGTAAAACCAGTATAAAAATTTAGGCAGTTCAATGTTATTAGAATTTTGAAGAGAAAACAAATCCAGGAAAAAAAAATAAATCCAGGACTTGTGAAACTAGAGTACTATGCTACCCATATGTTCCATATTATTGTAATATTTGTAAAACAACATAAAGTAGTTTTTAGACTGAAATTATTAAACTGTTGTGATGCATACAAGGAGTCATCTCTAGAAATATAACATTTTCTGTACAATCATATGTTAATTATTAGAATTCTCTAGAGTGTTAAAAGTATTCGAGATTTATCCTTACTATCAACTTGAATTTTTTTTCTTGTACCTAGCACACTAGGTACATACTAATTTATCTCTATGATACAGTAAAGCTAAACTTTTTGGTTTTTCTTCGGAGTTACATTTCAGAAAGAAAGTTCAGTAAAAAGCACCTTGGATGCTATCCACTGGAATCCTTAAAGTATAGAGGCTCTATCAGAGCCCCACTTTGGGAAGTGACACAGTGGAATGAATACATAACTACAAAATCAGGATGCCAGCGAAAGGACACTTCCCTGACCAGGGACTGAACCCAGGTCATGGCGGTGAAAGCACCGAATCCTAACTATTAGACCACCAGGGAGCCACGCAAAACGTCCAACTTAGTGTCTTCAGGTGGAAACTGTGAAAGTAAAAATTAAATTCCTGAGATGCCTAGAGCAGGAAAGGAGGTGATTCCCAGTGGCCCAGGGCTGAAGGCAGCTGTGAAATGCTCCCAGCCCTTGCGCCGCTGCTCATCACCTTTCACCTCTACTGTTCTGGGTGACGCTTTGGGCTCTGAGGCCAGGCCGCAAGGTAAGTGGCTGGGTTCCATCCTGGTCTAGCTTTAGCGCTGTGTGCGGCAGAGCCAAGGTCATGCTCTCTTTCTGAACCTCGGTTTCCTTATGTGTCAGGTGCTGACTTGGCTCTCAGAGGCTGATGAGCGATTCCGTCTACTTCCTGATCTCTGAGCTCACTACAGGGGCTCTCCTGATAATGGCACGTGTAAGGACTCCTTTACGTGCCCCTACCAGCTGCAATTCTGGAGCCTGAAATTCGTCTACGTGTCTTTGGGTCGAGCACCCGGTGCCGAGTTGGGTCGGTCTCTTTTGTTCTGTCACACAAATCAACATGTTCCGCAAGCGTGCTGAGGTGGGGTAAGCAAGTGAGCGTCACAGGGATAAACTTCTTGTTTCCAGAGACAAAATACGTGTCAGCGTGTAGAGGAGATTTAGGCGCCACATGAGAAGGTGAGGGGATTTCCGAATGTAAAGACAACCTTAACACTTGGCTTTGTCCTGTGCCCTTCTTGATCTGTCTGTGGCCTTGTCTTCAAAGCGACACAGAGCAGACAAAGGAGGGATGGCTGCTAGTGCTGAGTAGGCTTTCGGGCAATAAAGGAACTCCTCCTGTATTTCGGGGAGATAAAAATACAGCTGCACGCGCTACCTCAATCCACCCCACTCGCCCCGTTTTTTGATGTTTAAACGTGAATGTTTAAGTTTCAGAAAAGAATCCATGTGTTTCCGCCTGGTTTCGAACCAGGGACCTTTCGCGTGTTAGGCGAATGTGATAACCACTACACTACGGAAACAGCTCTATCTCAGACTCCTCATGACACATCCAAGAACTGTATCTCTTGCCACGACTGGCCACAAATATTTTCGAAAGCAAAAGACCCTGGGAGCACAGGCGTGCCCTCAGGTAAGGAGACTGCAGCTCCCGAGAGGCCCTCGTTTAGGGTTCCTCGCCTCTCCCGAAGCGAGGTCCCTGGGGCCCCCAGAGCTTCACTTGCCGATCCCGCATCCAACACACAGCTATGCACCGAGTGCAGGGGTCGCCCGCACGGACTCTCCAGCTCCCGGAAGCCCCAGGAGCCGGGGGTTAGGTGAGCCTGAGCCCCAGGCGACCTCGCATCCCAGCAGCGTGGACACCACCCCTCCAAGGCTGCGGACCCGCGCCTCGGTGGCCGTTTTCACGGCGCAGGCGGTCAGTGCTCTGGGCTCTCGGAAATGATCGATGCTTCGAATCCACCCGGGAACCATAGGACCCGCCCTCCCCTCCCTCCCCTCCCTCCCCTCCCTCCCCTCTGCTCCTTCCTCGAAAGCCCTTTCGTAGCAGCCCTTCTCCGGCGTCTCCCAGCAAAGGGGCTTCCTCAGGTTCCTGCCGCTGTGGCTTATTCTAGTCGTCTAGTTGAAGTCCAGTACTTTAATCACACTTTCACGTTTAGCAGGAACCGTAGCAAAGGCTGACGTCTCAGGTCATTTGGCTGTTGGAAAAACATCAAGCATCAACGCAGGCCGAGCTGCGCTTCCCGGCCTGTATTGACTTCGTTTGAAGACCAAGCCCAGCAGAAAGCCGCGGAGGACGCAGGCGCGGTCCACGCCGATCTCACGACTGTTCATTCCTCCCTCGTCATACGTGACATTCTTCTTGAGCAGCAGTTTTGTTTTACCTTTTACAATGTCTGAAACATCTTTTATTTGCCTTTTATAATTTTCCAGTTCAACAGGTCATGGAGAGCGAATTTTAACCTAGGAAGACAAAGAGGTAAAGGCGGTTTTGCCAGAAAGCCGGTGTCTGGAGGGGGTTTCGTGTTCACCTCACAGCACACGGCCAGCAGGCCGACAACTTTCTTTTTGCTGAAAGACTTTAATGCAACGTTGTCTGTCTGTGTGTCTGTGTCTCTCTGTCTGGTTTCCTTTAAAAGTAAAGCTTTACAAGTTTGTGGAAGCTTGTGCCACTTTCTCCAGTCGTTGTTTTCCTTCTTTCTCGTTGTGGCGGTCACCGCGTTTCCTTCACACGTGAGGTTCAAGTGCTGCGACCCCGAGGAAGGCGCGGGCAGCGTGCGCATTGACCCCCAAGCCGCGGGGCTCTGCCTTGTTGCGCGTCGACTCCAAGTGCCGTCGAGGGTGCGACCGGACTGCAGCATCCTCGCCAGCGCTGGAGGGCTGAGTCCCCAAAGAGGCGGACTTGAAAATAGCTTTAGATCAGGACATTTCATGAGGTTTTCCCCCTTTTCCCTCCCCTCCAGGTTCCAGTTTTCACCTCCCACGCGCAGCCAGAGGAACGGATTCGGTCTTTCGGTCGCGTCCGGCGCGCTGCCGTCCCACGTGGACAGGACGAGGGGGCGGTCGTCCTTTCCCCGACAGGGGAGAAGGGACAGCGGGCCCCCGAGGCACCACAAACACACACCCGCGCTGCTGGGGCCCGCAAACCCGATCAGGTGGCCCCTGGAGCCTCCCTGCAGCCGCAAGGGAAGGCGCGGGGCTCCAGAGCCGGCGAGAGGAGCACGCTGAGGGCACCCGGCCCCGGCCCTGGCCTCGAGGACGGGCCCGGAAGAGGGACGCAGCCCAGGAAAAAACGCAAGGGTCGCCCACCCACCCCCATCCGAAGTTCAGGGTGAGAGAGCCGAGCGTTACACTGATTTCCCCGCCTTTATCATGAGAGTCGTTTGCCCAAGTCCAGAGTCGTGAAAAGGAGGGACTGTGTAGGCCAAAGTCCACCTGGACTGAGAAGCAAACACGAAGTCCTAACTAACTGCATGTGGGGTCTGAGGAAAACGCTGCGTGAGAGACAACTCTTGGTCGAAGCCTTAGGACCTGGAGTTGGCGTCATCTAAGGCGGGAGAACGGCAGGCGCCGCAGGTAGTGAGGGGAAGACCCGGAATCCAGGTCTGGGGAGAGGTCATGCTCTCTTTCTGAACCTCAGATTCCTTATGAGTCAGGGGCAGACTTGGTTCTCAGCGGGGGATGAGCGGATCCATCTACTTCCTGATCTGTGACCTGATGCTGGAGGGTCTCCTGATAATGGCACGTTTACCGGCTCCGTTTCCTCCGCGGCCAGCTCAGTTCGCAGAGTCTGACATTCTTCATCTTTGGGCCTTTGGCTTGAGCCCCCGGTGCAGAGTTGAATTCGTTCTCTTTTGTTTTGTCACGCAAATCAAATTGTTCCTCACATGTGCTGGGGTGAGGGAAAGCCAAGTGTGCTTCACAGGGATGTACTACTACTTGGTTTTCAGAGACATAATACGTGTCAGCGTGTTTCGGAGATTTAGGCGCCAGAGGAGGAGGTGAGGGGATTACCCCGAAGTCCATCTTGTCCTGCGCCCTCCTTGGATTAACTGGCTGTGGCTTGGTCTACAATATGACTAAGCAGAGAAAGGAGGGCTGGTTCCTAGTGCAGATTAGGCTTTCAGGTAGTAACGAAACTCCTCCCAAGTATCTTGGGCCAAGGAAAATGCAGGTCCGCCCGCTGCCACACACCTTCTGCCCCCCTTTTTAGTTTGTTGAATGGGAATATAAATGTCAGGGAAAAGAAATATGTTTCCACCCGCGTATGAGGCGAATGTGATAACCGCTACACTATGGAAAAAAATCACCTATGTGTGGGTTCAAACCTATGTCCATGAAAAGCTCAGGTCCTGCCACCACTATCCTAGTCACCAACCTTGTAAACTAAAGAATGAACCTGGAACCACCAGTGCTCTCTCAGCGGAGGAAATTGCGGCTCCCGAGAGGCTCAGCTTTAGGTTTCCTCATCCCACCCCCCCGCCCCATTTTACAGATGAGGTAGCTGAGGTAACTCAGACACTGGAAAGTT
>NW_021703774.1:74118771-74127923 GCF_005190385.1 Monodon monoceros | reverse complement strand
TTCCAAGAAGGCAGCAGCGCCGAAGCCTGTGGTCGCAGAGAGGCCTGAGGAGCAAGGGTGCCCTATCTCGACCAGGGTTATCCAGCTGCTGCGGAAAACTCACCTGGCTGAGGCCTCCTCTTCCCCCTCCTCTCCACCTCCCCCTCCTCCTCCTCCCCTCTTCCCCTCCTCCCCTCCTCCCCTTTCTTCTCTTCCCCCTCCTCCCCTTCCTCCTCCCGTCCCTCCCCTCCTCCCCTTCCGCCTCCTCCTCTTTCATCTTCCCCTCGTCCTTTCCCCCCTTCCTCTTCCCCCTTCTTTGTTTTCTACCTTACCTTGAGTGCCTACCTTTCCTTGTGTCAGGGGACCTCTCATCTCCACCACAGGTTAAACATTTCTTTGGGTAGTTCTGAGCTTCAAATACGGAATTGTGTGTAACAGTGCCACGAACGTTCAGTAATGGTGACCTCTTATTTTTATCAGTAACATCATTTGAATCATCAGAATTGTCTCTTTTTTAACAAGTGCGTTTTCATTGTCGGAAAATATTAATATATATTTAAACCTTACATACTTGTTGAATAATAAATTGGTTCTGCCATTTTATTATGAAAAACAGTGTGTGGAGAATATTCTTACACATATATCATTGGCAATTCTGTAGGACACAGACTGTTCTTTTATCCACTCTGTAGCCAATCTGTTGATGTTAAATACCTTTTACAAAACTTTGTCAGCAATCAAACCCCCGGGGGGCGAATTGCCATAGCTCGTTACCATCTCAGTTCAAGGGCTCTGGACAACTGGCACAATACCCCAGATTAGCTGAAACAGAGATTTTTCCACCCAGTGCTCTATTCTGATCTCTTTGTTTTCTTCTGTTCTTAGGTCACAGCCTCCCAATAAAATGGTTGGCAACACCACTGT
Organism: Monodon monoceros; assembly: GCF_005190385.1. Lineage (NCBI taxonomy): Eukaryota > Metazoa > Chordata > Mammalia > Artiodactyla > Monodontidae > Monodon > Monodon monoceros. The sequence goes on along the minus strand of NW_021703774.1, from coordinate 74,127,020 downwards.
TGCTTGGGGAATGTTAATGCTACCATTGTTCACATGCTGGTCTAGCCAATATTGTGGTTGGAGTCAGGGCAGAAGAGATCTGCCATGGGCCCCACTGTGGCCCTCTTCTGGCCGTGCCTTCTTCCATTAGGCAAAGATTATATGGAACCAAGGAGACATTCCCAAAATGTGCAAAGAATCCCAGAATCCCTTGCCCAAGTGTCTTTTAGTTCATGTGTAAAATTTTTGGATCTTTCTTCTTGGCATTGTCAAACTGAGGGCAAAAGTCACTTGTGTGTTGTTTTTTTTTTCCTTTTGTACCCAGACCTAGAGCTTGTGGGCAGTGCAGTGTCAAGAGGCTGCTTTTAGGGAGAGCTAGTGGATGTAGCATGGACGTGTTGGAGGTGCAGGACAAAACCTGGTTCCAGCAGGTCAGTAGGCAAGCAGTGGTGGAGGGTCTCACTATGCTTCATTTCTCTGGTGTGTCACTCCAAGAAGTCCAGGAATTCTAAATTCATCCTTGGTGATTATAAAGGTATAGTTTTCAAAGTAAGAGAATACAATCTACTTCAATTTCAATGAAGAGGGCTTTTTGCTGTTGTTTGTTTATTTTTTGTTTGTTTGTTTTTGCGGTACGCGGGCCTCCCACCGCTGCGGCCTCTCCCACTGCGGAGCACAGGCTCAGGACGCGCAGGCCCAGCGGCCACGGCCCACGGGGCCAGCCGCTCCACGGCACACGGGACCCTCCCGGACCGGGGCACGAACCCGCGTCCCCTGCATCAGCAGGCGGACCCCCAACCACTGCGCCACCAGGGAAGCCCTGTTTCTCTGTTTTTTAAAGCTTCATCAGTAGCTTTAAAAAGCATAGACTCAAGGTAGATGGCAAGCGTGCCACTAACACTGGCAGGTGCCAGTGCAAAAAAAAAGGAAAAGAAGCCTCAAAACTGCTTTCACTCTGAGGTGAATTGCCAAGATAGCTTATTTCATCTTCTGTTTGGGCACAAGGAACACAGAAGCCAAGTTTTAATCCCAGGCTAACTTGAGAAGTCTTATAGGAGGTCCTCCCTACATTAAGGTGGGACCCCAAAGTCTTAAGCCCTCAGGGGTAAGGGTCATCCAATCTAGTCCTGCCCCTTCAAATCCCAGGGCTCTTTGGACCAGGCAGCCTTGGTGCCACAAACAGTGTAAAGAATAAGAAAGTTTTAAAGTTCATGAGAAATAGTAGCCACGGACTCAACCTCTAGCAGATTTAGCCTTGAGTACTCATAGCCTGGGTAGTCTGGGAAACCATAAGACATCAACTTGGTGTGTTGTTTCCCAGCTGCTAACGAACCCAGGAGTCTATCAGAGGAGACTATATTCAGAGGAAAATATATTCATCCTAGGGCTGTAGAGGTATCCACAAATAACATTTCAAGAGAAGCAATTAGCATCTAGAATTCAGTTTTAACACATAAGAACAAAATCTCATGCATCTGGAATTTTAACAACAATTCTATCAACCCTTGTGATGAAATGAAATTTATATTTTAAAGTAGGTTGAGAAAATTTAAGCATAAGACTCTCTCTCTCTGTCCTCTTGGGCCTCCTCTCTCCCCACTTTCATGTGAAAAGTGCATCTGCATTATACCATAACCAGACCTCCTCAGAGGTGTAAATGCCCCATTGACTGCAGAGATTGTCCCCTCACCCCACCCCCGCCCCCGCCCTCATTTCTTCAGACACTAGCAATGTAACTTCTTAAAAGATTAGCATTCTTTCCCAACTTCGTAAGTGGTCAAGTGACTTCCCGCTTGCTTTGTACATGCTTACCTGGACTATGTATCTTTGGTGAACTTTATGTAAAATGTCAGTATGTCATTTGGATGTATGACCTTTTGTCTCAGAAATGTACATGACTGTGCCTTCCACTTCTAACAGGCAGAACAGTTCTCAGAGCTTCTGAGAGTCTCTCTGCCAGGGTATAATCCTCAGTTTGACTCGAATAAAATCCTCTTTTTTCTTCTTAACTTGATTGTTAATAGAATTTTTGTCGACACTTGTATCAAAGCAGACATGAAAATGAAAATTAGAAAATATTCTGAATCAAACAAAATGGAAAATACTGTGTATACACACAAGGTGCAGCTAAACCGGTCTTTAGAGGACAATACACAGATTTAAATGTAAATTATGAAAATCAGGACTGATCGCTAGTGAGCTAAATCTCCACTTCAAAAAGTTACAAAAAAGGATAACAACAACAACAGAAGCAGATAAGTGCAGAAATTATGTAGAAAACCAGGGATTTAAGAATTAGAAGTAAATTTACAGAAGCGAAAAAGTAAGTGGTTGCCTCTTTGGAAAGACTACTAAAACTGATAAAACTGTTAAGAGGCAAGAAGGCCCCCCACACGTGTGCTTCTGAAGACATGTGCAAGAAGGTTCACTGAAGCACTGCATGTACTTATAAAAACACGTAAACTACCCAATGGTCCTCTGAGGGGAAAGGATACATAAACTCTGGTTTATACTTTCCATGGACTGTTCTACAGCTATTAAGATGAATGAACTAGTTCTATCTATCAATATGGATAAAACTGAAAAAAAAAGTTGAGTGAAAAAAATCAAGTGACAAAAGATGACATAGTATGATGGTGTTCATATAAATTCTTAAAACAAAAAAAGATGGATATATTATATGTGTCTTTAACCATTTATTGTCATGTACCAAAACATGTAAAGAAATGTCACACCAGCATCAGGAGGATGGTTATTTCTAGAAGGAAATGGGAGAATGGGGTAAAGTGATTAAGGAGGTGAGGAGAAGTTCAGCAACATCTGCAGTATTTTTAGTTCTTATGAAAATTCAAAAAGAACATGGCAAAAGGATAACACCGTTTAAAATTAGGTGAGGGATGCATATTTATTTTTTGTACTTTTCGTATTTTTGAAATTTAAAAAATTTTTACAAATATTTTAAAGAAATAATAGCCCAGAGTGGGAGGCGAATGTGGGACTGACACAGGAGAGTGTTTTCTTAAATACTTCCAGTGCCTCTTCTTAGGCCTTGCACGGCTCTTAAATGTCAGCAGAGGTCTCCAAGATCCTTGAGAGCTAAAAAAGTTATCTCAAACCCCAATTTCACAGCTTGTGGAAATTCTAAATAAAAAGAAATATACATAGATTTTTAAAAAAAGAGGAAAGAAGGAAGCCATTACTACTGAACTCGTAGACATAAGGAAACGATAAATGAATATCATAAACACATATATGACAACTGATTAAAAATTTAGAGGAAATGAACATATTCCAATAGTGAGTTTAGGGAAATAAAATGGACTAGTCCTACAAGCATTACATTTTTTAAATCAGAATTTTTAAATCCTCCTTCAAAGAAAGCTCCAAGACCAAAAAAAAGTTCATTAGAAGAAATGACTCCAAAGCAAACAAATTCTAAAAGATGGCACATTTCTCCAACTTTATTTTATGAGTTTATGTTGAAACCAACAACCCCCTACAAAGGCAATGTGAAAACTATAAATTACAGACCTGTCTTATTGCTGCAATGTTAAAAAAATACTGAATCCAGCAATACATTTTTTAATTGTGAAAAATTGGTCTTATCCTGGGAAAACAGTTGATTATCATTAGAAAATAAATTAATCTAACTCATCACATTAACAACGTAGAGGAGGGAAATCATAATCACTAAAACAGAAGAGGTATTTGAAAAAATTCACCATTGATTTAACTTTGAAAAAAAACCCTTTAGCATAATAGGCTAGAAGAGAACAGCCCTAATCTGCTAAGGGTAGCTTCTGAAACAAAAACAAACAAGAAACCTTCAGCAAACATTATAGTGGGTAATAAACCCCTGGCTCCCAACCCCCCACCCCCGTTACCAATCAGGAACCCTCAGGAATCAGACAAATAGGCCTCACTCTGACCACATCTTTTCACCATTGTGATGGAGATCTTAGCCAGTGAGGAAAGGCAAGAAAAAAGAAAAGGTATAAGAAGTGAAAATGAAAAATGACTACTATAATTATTTACATGGATGAAAGGTGAATTACTAGAATTATTAAGAGAATTGAGTTTATTTGGTATATACAAATATTTTAAAATCAGACTAAATTGGAGGATTCAATTGGATTAAATTGAGGATTCAAGAAACAAAGGTATTAAAAACATTTTAAATGTTCAACAATTATACCACACAGTTCAATCACATGCACTGGGGAGGGGACAGGGGAATGAAAGGTGACTCCTACCTCCACAGTAACCAAAATCATTTCAACGTGAAATGAAACCTAAAATGATTTTAGTTGGTGTTATATAGCAGGGTATTTCCATGATCTCAGGGGTAAGCAAGGATTTTTAAAATAAGGTAAAAAGACCAGTTCTTCAGCATGGAGGTTCCTTAAAAAACTAAAAATAGAATTACCATATGACCCAGCAATCCCCCTACTGGGCATATACCCAGAGAAAACCATAATTCAAAAAGACACATGCACCCCAATGTTCACTGCAGCACTATTTACAATAGCCAGGTCATGGAAGCAACCTAAATGCCCACTGACAGACGAATGGATAAAGAAGATGTGGCACATGTATACAATGGAATACTACTCAGCCTTAAAAGCGAACGAAACTGGGTCATTTGTAGAGACGTGGGTGGATCTAGACACTGTCATACAGAGTGAAGTAAGTCAGAAAGAGAAAAACAAATATCGTATATTAACGCATACATGTGGAACCTAGAAAAATGGTACAGGTGAACCGGTTTGTAGGGCAGAAATAGAAACACAGCTGTAGAGAACAAACGTATGGACACCAAGGGGGAAAGCGGCGGGGGTGGGGTGGTGGTGTGATGAACTGGGCAATTGGGATTGACATACATACACTAATATGTATAATGGATAACTAATAAGAATATATCATAAAATGTAGGAAAAAAAAAGACCAGTTCTTAACGAAGACTGATCAATTGGATTACATCAAGCATCTCTGTTCATCAAACCACAGACTAAAGAGTAAAAAAGACACGTCACAACTTGAGCGAATGTCCTTGCAGTCAGCATAATCAACTGGTACTGAAGATATTTAATAAATTCTTACAAAACAAGAAAAAAAGACCTGTAGGAAAATCACCAAGGTCTTGGGGGTGGGGATGGGGGTGGGGGAGAACCTATAAGAGAATATCCAAATGGTTAACAAATATGTAAGGGTGCTCAAGTTCATAACCAATAAGGGATATTAGAAGTGAAATCCCAATGAGGGAACATTACAGATGGTGAAGGAGAAAGGGGGGGGGAAGAGGGGGAGGGAGAGGGAGGGGAAAGGGAAGGAGAAGGAGAAGGAGAGGGGAAGGGAAGAGGGGGATAAGGAGGAGAGGAAGTGGGGCAGGAGAAGGAGGATGAGTAGGAGGTGGAGGACACTTGCAGGTAGAAAGGTACCGACTGGCCAGCGAGGTGGTTGCTGCCATATTGTACTCCGTCACAGCCCCAGGGCTCTGCAAAGTCCCCATTCAGACGCTCCTTAACGTCTTCCGCTCAGGACTGCCTTCGGGTGTTAATTCTCATCTTCGTACTCCTTGTGGCCAGAACCACGACGTCGTCGGACTTGTGTGTGCAGCAGGCAAAAACCAAGGGGTGAAAAGTCTGGGCCGGAAAAGGGATCGAGAAGAGACACTCTGCACTGGCCGGGAATCGAACCCGGGTCTCCCGCATGGGAGGCGAGAATTCTACCACTGAACCACCAATGCCCCTGTCTATGCAAGCCTCTGACGGCTCTCCAGAAAGCATCTCCAGAGCGACCGAGAATCCCGCGGTGGCGAAACAAAGAGGTTCCAAAATAGGCCTACAGCGTTGTCTTTGAAAGACAGAGCTCACAGACTGACAGGCACTCGGAACAAAGCCTTGCGAAAAAGGCCTACAAGCAAGCAACAGCATGAAGTGGGAACATTCAAATGAAAATATCAAAATATCGACTTCATCAGTTCACACCACAGCTCTGAAAAAGGTTCTTTCTAACCGTACAACAGACCCCTGCCGAAAAAACATCAGAAATTCATCCAGATCCCTTGTTTATGACCCTATACCTGCAACTCTCAACCTCAAACTCTTACCTTAGAGAGTCTGAGAAAATAATCCAACTTGCTAGGTTAGGCAAGTGAAATTCTCATCCAGGCAAGAAATAAGAAACAGAAGCAGAATTAGACTGAAATTAGAAGGAAAGGGCCAGAATCAAAGGAGAGATAACGAAGAAACACTGTTGTTTTGTACAAGAATAGTGAGTCATTCTTGTAACTGTTATAACAATAGTATGCGTCTGCTTTTTAAGGTGTTCAAAGCATTTGGAAGGATATGTGATATATCATAATTATTAAAAGATTAATTACTATTGTTTGCAACCAATGTTTGATTATATGGGAGAATCTAATCTCCCAAACGGGACTCCGTGTTGTGCTGAGTTTTAGCATTTGTGACTCTGAGATGCATGTGGGGCGTAGGCTTTGGTGTTTTGGTTATATAAGGAGCAGACTAATTTTTAGAATAGTGTCGAGGTTAACATATTGGTCCTCTGATGAAATTGAAATACAGAGAGACTTCTTTCCCAATTTTTCCTGGGGGAAATTACACTGAAGAAAGGAACCTGGAGGGGGGGCTCCCCCACATGTTGGGACTTAGGAACCATTATGCCTTTCTGAAAGATAGGAGCTGCAGACGTGCAGTCATGCTTCTCTTGCTGAGAAGCCAGGCTAGTTTCAGGCTGAGTCATAAACTTGTTTTCAACAAGGAAGACGACCATCCCCTTGACCTTGAAGAGCTTTGGCTCTATCTGCCCTCTGCCCAACACCAAAGACACACGCCAGCTCTGGCCATCATGCTTTCATTTACCAACTACATCAACCAGATCTACATGTATTCCCACACCCCTTTCTAAACTGCAAACCTGCACTTTAAACTCACAACTCCTAAATCACAGATCCATGCCCCCTGTGCGTCTCAGAGTCACAAACGCTAAAACTCAACACAACAGTGAGTTCCCTGTCAGCGTCACACATCACCCTCTGCCTCGACAGGCTTGGGAGGCACCAAGTGATGGGGGGGCGGGCAAAGAAAATGACTGCATTGTCAGTGAGGAAATGAAGCCCGCAGGATTTTGATGTGAAAGCCACAGCTTGATGGTATTGCCTGACGTAAGCCTCCTATGCAAGCCTTTGCTCTGGGTGTTTTCTTGTTTGTTCGTTTTTTAGTTTGTTCTGTATGTCTACCAAAGAGGCCTGTTGTTTTCAGAACTCTTTTCAAAGTCCTTCCCGAGCCTCTTCCAGAGGAATCCTAGTCGAGCAGCACAGGCGGAAACGTTGGTGGCTCAAGGGTAGAATTCTCACCTCCCATGCGGTAGAACCAGGTTTGATTCCAGGCCAATGCTTGCTTTTCTTCGGTTGCCTCTCCCCTTTTCCATGGGCAATATCCTTGGCATAGACAGGTCGTTCCTTGTCCTGAATTATACCAAGACTGGCAAATTCAGGCGTACCAAGGTCAGAGGCCCCACTCCCCAACTTCCTTCATCTCTGCACGAATTCCTCCCCAGAAACGTCCCCCTCCCTGGGCCCCTGAGGCCCCTCCTGTCACAGCTACAGTCCTTCAGTGACCTTCATTTCTTCATCCCCACTCCAAGTGCGATGTGGCCCAAGGATAGGATAGGAGAAAGGATAATAGTAACAATGGTTTCAGTTTCAAGTATTCCAAACCTCAGAGATCCAGCAGACACACTTGGAGCTTCAAAAACATGCTCCCTTCACGGTACTGGAGGGCTGCAAAAAAAAAAAAAAAAAAAAAATTCCTGTTGAGGGTAATTTGTGTCGTTCTTAGTCTCCACTAGAGGGGACGGCGGTAAAGGGAGGCAAATGGCAAGTGTGCCCATTTAGTTAATTCCCAAGAAGACTTTAAGAAATTGCCCTCAACAGGATATGTTTTTGGTTTTGTTTCTTTGTATGTTTTGCGGCCCTCCGGTGGAGGTGAGAGGTCCCCTGGCACAAAGGAAGGTAGGCACTCAAGGAACCCCAGGATAGAAAACAAGAGGGGGGAAGAGGAAGGGGGGGAGGAAGAGGGGAAGGCGAAGGATGAGCGGGCAGAGAGGCGGAAGATGGGGAGGAGGCGGAGGAGGAGGCCTCAGCCAGGTGAGTTTTCCGCAGCAGTTGGATAACCCTGGTCGAGATAGGGCACCCTTGCTCCACAGGCCTCTCTGCGACCACAGGCTTCGGCGCTGCTGCCTTCTTGGAA
>NW_021703774.1:74090751-74118671 GCF_005190385.1 Monodon monoceros | reverse complement strand
CAGGCCTCTCTGCGACCACAGGCTTCGGCGCTGCTGCCTTCTTGGAAGACACCCTCCTTCCCTCTTTTGTCTCAGACAGGACGCTGAAGAGCGCGTCGTCCTAGATGATTTCTCCGCTCCCCAAAGCCCTAGGAGGGAAGGACAGACCGACGGAAGCGTTGCTCCCAAGTGGTCCATCGCGCAGCGTCCGGCCTTGTGTTGGATGATTTCCCGGGTGCCTCTTCTGGGTAAGAGTGGACCCCACAGGATATTCCTGCTGTTCCCGTTGAGGAGCAGTGGGAGAGACGCCAACTTGGCCGGCTCCTCGGGCCGCGGGAGACCCAGGCCCCTGAGCTAGTCCCCTTGATGGGCTGAGCCCAGAGAACCAGCAAGGGAACGGGTTGCCTCCTGCCGCCGCAGGTTCTCTCTCCTCCCGTTGCAGGAAAACACTGATCCAACTCCCGCCGTAAGCACCGGAGAGGCAGCTAGATCATTTCTGAGGGATGGGGGTGGGGTGGGGTGGGGTGGGGTGGGATAGGGTGGGCGGGGGGCGCCGAGGGGCGGGTGGAGGGAGCTCTGACTCTCCGCAGGAACACGGCTGGGGTGGAAGAGGAGAAGGCGGAAGGCGAGGCCGGGTGGAAGGCCAGAAGGGCTGGCTAGCCCAGGCAAGGATACCGCGCGCCGGCTCCGGGAGCCTCCTTGCGAAGGCAGGCCTCGGGCCTCCTTTTTCCTGGAAGGGGTGCCTCCTTCCGATCTGGACCCCAAGGGACTGTGGAGCGCGAGGCCTTCGGGCGACATTCCCACGCTTTCGCAACACCGCGGCCACGTGGCCTTTCTCCTGCAGATGCCTGCCGGCCAGCCTGCGGGAACTGCCCAGACCAGAGCGGGGCCCAGTGGGCGGGTCCCGGCGCGCGCACACACACGTGCGTGGCCGGCAGCGGGCTGGAGGAGAAGGCACGTCCCGCACTTGTGAACAGACAGGAGGCGTGGCTCAAGAAGCAGGACCCATCCATACACTTAGGTCACGAAACAGGAAAGCCCGGAAGATGCGGGTGCAGACCCGATTTCCCAAGCTGTGGAGCGCTGGCTGGGGCTGCGCCTCTCGCCCTGCGCCCTGGGAGCGGAGCGCAGCGAGACACCACGGAAGAGACGTCGTCTGTCGTGAACCGAGGGGTATCAGGGGAGAGCACGAACGCAATCTCTCATTAGCACAAATCCCTACATCAGCACGCCCCGAGTGCAGTAGACGAGCCTCGTGCTGGGAGAACTACCTTCGTGGCCACAGTCTCTCCCGTGCCCGGTAACTATGAGCATGCACCCCGCAGGCACGGTCAACACCCTGCCCTCCCCTCCCCTCGCTGTTCTTCCAAACCGATCTCCGAAAAGCCACCGATCGCCCACTCCCGCCTACCCAACACACAGGAGATCCCACTGCCCGGCCCACAAGACTGACCGCCATTCAGCAGTGACGCCCAACCCACCGACCCGCAGCCATTGCGCTGTCCCATCGTCTACACACACCACCTGCTGCCTCTGAGGATCCCTCCGCTACACCTGCCACGCTCTCGCTCTCTCTCTTGTTGCCTTACAGTGGACGCAACATTTATCCCAAAAGCTCTTCAAGGGAAAAGGGATAACGCGCCCAGTGCCTGGGAGAGTGTGCAGGGTTTAAATGCAACAGCCATTGTAGAAACTGTGGGACTTGATTGTGGTGGGTAGCATCGCTTTGACGTAGCGGTGCTGATTTTTACTCCTACCTTCTGCTTACGGCAGCAGTGTTACAATTTTCCATTCTGCGCATACTTCACCTGCTGCCTTTGTTGGGTCAGTTAACTGATGTTAACTCCCTACACCGCTTAATCTACAAGTGGAAAAACCTCCAGGATCCGACCCAGCGCTCACCTTCCTCTCAACCCTCGTGGATATCGCCTCCAGGCACCTCTGCCGAGCGCCTAATAAGCATTTCTCCAGGGCATCTATTGATACTAACACCGAGACTCGGCTTGGCCTCTCTCGGTTACTCAGAGCTCAACATGACCTGCGCCCCGGGTGGCAACGGGCGTGGGTTTGAACCCCACAGGGAGTTGAACCTCTGCAGGGCTGTGTAAAGCTGAGCAAGATGCTCGGAGGCCCTGGAAAGCCACTTGTGCGGTGGAGATGAGGGGATGTGGCGCTGTGCGGGCGCGGGTGGGGTAGGGCTGCCCTGGAGATGAGAACGACCTAGGTGCCCTGGGAATCGGCCACTCTGGTTTGCCTCGGTGTGGGGAACACGCCGCAACACAATTCAGGGGATGGAAAGCTGCCCCAAAGGTTTCCCTGACCGGGAGTCGAACCCGGGCCGGTCGCGGCGGTGAAAGCGCCGAATCCTAGCCACGGGACCACCAGGGAGCTGCTGGTGGACGGCTTTTCTCGTGCTGCTGACTACAGTGACCTTTTCCCTTTGCTCTGGAAGGCCTTGAGCCTTCCGGAGGGGTCATCCGTCGTTGCAGAAATCCTCCCCTAAGGCCGTTCCCTCCGTGCTTCCTCCAAAAAAGGAGCCCGAACGCCCGCGGGGCCTGCCGGGTCCGCAAGTCCCGAGCGAGTTGCCTCATCGCGGCCGCACCTAGCCTTGAGAACTAGCCTTGTGACGCGTCTTTGTGAGGTGGCCGCGTGTGGAGAGAAGGTCAGCGAGGCCCGGGGAGCGTGCGAGGGGCCCGGTGGCCGGGAGGAGGCGGGAGGGAATGTGCCCGGGGTGAGAAGGGGCCACGCACCGAGAGCCGGCATCTCCATTGTCCAAAAGGACTCAGGCGGATGCAGCAACGGAGACGGCTTGGAGGAAAACCCTTTTAAGCCAGGCTCCAAGGCGTTAAATTGGATTCCGGATCTAAAGCCGAGCAATCCCCGGATGGGCTTTGTCGGTTAACCCATCCCGTCATGTCCTCAGCTCTCCGTAAAGAAAAACTTCAGTCTCCTGAGCCTTCCCTGAGTTGCAAAAAGTCTGGCCCAAAAATTAATGATTAAAGGAATGAAAACATGCAGAAACAAAGAACAGCAGTCGGGCAGGAGAACTGGTAAGAATTTTCACAATATATCAGTCATATAGCAGAGCCACAGGACCTGTAGCTCCTCCCTGAAGGACACAGATGACACTGTTTGATGCACATTCCCAAGTGGTTTTTACAGAACCCAGATTCCCCACCAGATGGAAACTGCTGACCACAAGCACATAGACCCCAGACCAGTTAGAGCCAGAAGATTGATGATGTTGATTCCTGAAACTTCACCTTGTTACCTCACCATCAACCAGCCAGAGAACTGTGTGGAAGCTGATCACGCACCCTGAGACCCTCTCCCTCACACTGCCTTTAAATACACTGTCCTGAAAGCCATCCAGGATTTTGGGTCTTTTGAGCTTTAGCTGCCCGTTCTCCTTGCTCGGGCACCCTGCAATAAACGCTGTACTTTACTTACCACTACCTGGTGTCCGTTGATTGGCTTTGCTGTGCGATGGGCCAGAGGACCCGAGTGCCATTTGATAACAGATCTTCCCCCTTACGACCTGCTGCACCTGCAGCTTTCCCACCTTAGTCAATGCCAACTCCATTGTTCTCTATACCCAGGTCAGCAATCTTGGAGTTCTCTCTGATGCCATGGTTTTCCTCAGACCCCACATCCCAGTAGTCAGAAATTCATGTTTTCTCATCTCTCAAGTGTGTGGACATTGATCTACACGGGGGTTTCTCAACCTGCGCAGTGTTGATATTTTGGACGGGATCATTTTTTGTGGGGGGGGGGCTCCGCCTGAGGACCGAAGCATGTTTAGTGACACCCCTGGCTTCTGCTGACTGGATACCAGGTGGAAACTCTCCGTCCCCCTTCCCCCAGTCTTAACAATAAAAAACGTGTCCAGACAAGGCCCAGTGTCACAGAGGCGGCCAGGGATGAGGGTGGGAGCCCAAATCGCCCCCATTTGAGAACCAGAGATGTGCACAGTCGCTCCTGTTCCTGGCCTCTGAACTCATGCAGATGACTCTCCTGATCAGGGCACAGGGGTGGATTTCAGCTTGGCCCCCTGCTCATCTAGGCGTTAGGATTTAAGACTTTCATGTCTCTCGAGATCGCGGCATTTTCTGCCATGAAGCCTTTTCTTTGGCTCCATCCTCGACATCAGCTTCTTTTGAGCCTGCCCAGGAGAGGCAGCCAGGAAGAAGTCTGAGTCTGCTCAGTGAGGTTCCTCTCCCCGCTTCTGGGACTTCATGCCTCTTTGGATTCAGTCGGCAGAGAAGTTTTAGGGGCCGCTTTATTCCAGCTGCCCCGTGCATCCCCGAGAAGGAGGTGCACGGGGAAGAATAGGGTTTGACTGTGGCGCCTGCCACCTGGGGCTAGCACCTCCACCACCGCCAGTGTAGCCTTCTGGGCTCCCCGCGGTCCCACCAGCCGGGGGGTTCCGTACTGGGCCAGCCTGAGCTCCGGAGACGCGCAAGCCAGGAGGGACACCTAGGGGGAACCAGAGGCCCACTTCAGTCCTGTCCACAAGGGACCCCCAAATGGGTCCTGAGAGAGAGAGAAAGGCAGTGAATCCTCTCTTATTGGGCAGGCAGAAGAGACATGAAAGGGAAAGTGAAGAAAAATCCTATGAGGCCTCAGGATCTGGAGTCACCATGAAGTTGACCGCCTCTGGAACCGCGTCCTCCCCCTGGCTGGCGAAGGCGAGTGGAGTCCCCTTGTCCAGTCCAGACCAAGTAGACACAGCAGACAACGATGGCCCGGGTACAAGTGAGTAGGCAGTCCCCAATCTTCCCACTTGGAAATACTTGAACTTCCCTAGCCACGAAATCCATGCATTTCCCGGATGCAACTCAGTGAATTCTTTTTCTCAACTGCTTGAGAAAAGGAGGAAAGGATTTGAGGAAAGGATCGATCGATTGGGTGTGCAGCATATATGAAAACCACTGCAGTAAGGGAAGCAACCATTGTTGAGTGTCTCATTTGTCTCTCAGCCACCCCCTTAAAATTAATTGCACTTTCCCAGGTAGAGTCCCCAGGTTGGACCCATTTTACTTTTAATGCACAGTTGGTGGCACCTAAGAGGAGTCTAGGAGGTTCACAGATGAATATTTGAAGTATGGAAGTCACTTTTGTTTAAGCATGCATTCCAAAAACCAACGAACGAATCAAGCTCTCCTGTGCCTTATCTACAAAGATGGGAAAGGAGAAGTACATATAAACGAATGGAAAACGTCATAAAATAGCCTTAAGTGTCTGCTCTTTCCAACGAAGTCCTTCCCTGGATATGCTCATCAATGTCTTCTCTTTCTCCAAAATCTGACATCCAGGGCCAGACCCTACGATCGCTTTTCAGGATCCAGCCTATTATTCCCCTCTCTGTATCTCCGCTTCTTCCTCATTTTCTTTTATTCACACAAAACAAAACATGATAGAGCTCTCCCTCAGCCTCCAGTTTTCAACATCGCACCCAGCGAACAATTTCGCAAATTAGGTATGCTCTGTGGGACTCTCTCTGCCCAGAAAGAAGAGGAAATGTTAAGCAGCACAAAGCTTTGTACTTCCCACGGTTAGGAATGACGAAAGGAAACTTTCTCTAAGCCCAAAGGCCTGAAAAGTGAGCTAACTTCCCGCCGCCCCCTCACCACCACCCCCCGCCCCCGCCCCTGCATCCGAAAATCCCGACTGTTTTGAGTCTTGTAGATCTTTCTGGCATGGTTCAGCTGCCCTGCAGGCAACTGGGCGTTTGTTATCCCCAGGGAGTACAATAGAGGCTCTTTGGCCACAAGGGGGCAGCCAGTACATGGGAGGGAGGGCCTGTGTCCCACAAGGAAATGAGAAGTATGATGTGATGGCATGCATATCTTGACCTGGGGGATGGTAACCTGAGTTATTACATGTTGCAAAATGTATCGCTCTGTGTGGAAAAGAACAGAATGGGGAGACTTGCACTACCTGACCTTAAGAGTTACTGTGACCGCCCCCCACAACATAGACCAGCAGGGTGCAAGTGGCATCAGGGTACACAACTGGAAAATGGACTGGGTTCAGAGACTTGAAACCGACCCATAGCTCAATTAGTGAATGAGTTTTCAAGAAAAGCAGTTCAATGGGGAAAGGAAATAGGTTCCATATTCGGAGGGGGGGCAGCTGTATTTCTATCTCACACTACACACAAAAGTCAATCTGAAGTGCACCATAGACCAAGACATAAAAGTTAAAGGTATAAGGCATTTTGAGGATACTTCGTGATTTGGTGGTAGGCAAAGATTTACTAACCAGGACCCAAAGAATGTATAAAACAAAGACAAATGATAAATTAGAGTTCATCAACGTCAGCCGTATCTTCTCATCCAAGGAGGCCACTAAAATGGAAAAGCAAGCTAGAGACAGGGAGAAAATATTCACAACACATAGCTGACAACCCTCACCGCCTGTCATTATAATGTATAATGAGCTCCTCCAACACAGTAACAAGTTTTTCCAAGATCAAAAGCCCCACTTTTTTTCAGATGGGTTAAAAAATATGCACAGATACTTCAGAAAGGAAGATATGCACATGGCCAAAAAAGCATACCAGGAGTCCTCAATATTTTTAGCTGTCACAGAAACGGACATTAAAACCATGTTGAGATACCACTACTCTTAGTAGCGTGGCTAACATTATAAGGAGAGGAAGCACCAACAATCTTGGCAAAGATGTGGAATAACCACAACCGTCATATTGTTGGTACAACTGCTTTGGAAAAGGCTTTGGTGGTTTTTATGAAGTGGAGCATATACTACTCCCTGGTACCAGCTGTTCTTCACTGAGAGAAATGAAAACCTTCGTCCACAAGATCTCTTGTGGAAAGACTCTTCAAAGCAGCTTTATTCACAATAGCCAATACTGGATACAGCTCAAATGCTTATTATCGAGTGAATGGTAAACAGACTGTGCTATGTTACTGCCATGGAATACAACTCAGCAATGAAAGAGGAATGACATCTGCTTTACTCAACAATTGATAAAGTCAGAGACGTTGTGCAAAGATGAAGAGGTGTGCAGGCAAGAGTGTGTGCACTATGATCCCATTTCCATGACATTCTAGAAGAGGCAAAGGTAAAGTGAAAGGAGTCTGGACAGTGACTGTTAACAAATAAAACAGAGGACAATGGCAATGATTTTAATGATTCTGCGTGACTGACTGAGTAGTCACTAAGTCCAGGCAATGGGACAACAGCAGCATGATGTGAAGTTCCCTTGTTGGTCCAATCTGGTAGATGAAAATGTCGAGGCACCGTCAAAGTTCAGATATAGCAGACGTTAAACCACCGGTGATCAGCGAAACAGTAATTAGTGAAGGTTTACCGTGCACAAAAAGGTTTACCGTTCAGGAACTGGGAGCACTCCAACGGAATATGGAAGGAGGCTCAGAGGTGCTACACTGTTAGAAAGCAACTTATCTCATGAGGGGGCAGTGGCTGTTTTGTCCTTCGCAGTGACTGGTTACAACATTAGAGTTTTCCTCGTGATAGGGAATTGGTTAAAAGTGGTTACCTCCCATCAATTTTGGCGAACAGTTTTAGGCTTTGTTTATGATTTTCAGAGGCATAAACAAGAAGTGGCCCAAGGTAAGTTTCACTTGTTTTGCAAAATAAGCTAAATGAGCTCTTCCTTGTATGACTAAACGGGTTTGTCTGCTCAGGGAAGTTTCAAGTGTGATCTCCATTTGTGTCTGATTTTTACCAATTCTCCGCTTTTGGTCATGCTCTCAGTCTAACGGTACTCTCGGGTACCAGCATTGATGTAGTCAGGCAGAAGAATCACACATATTCGCTGGTTTCCACTAGCTGTGTCGTCAGGGCGGAGGGTGCTGTAGTCACCGTTATCATCATTTGTGCGGTGACTGTTAAGGTCTTCCAGTTGTCCAATCCTGATGGATACCATTTGTCTTTTGAGTGGCTGCCGACAGGCACTTAAAATCCTTGAGAGTATAGAAAGGCACTAGAGAGGTTACTTCGGTGACTCTAAAGGGAACAATAGCCAAGGATTGAAAAAGTCCTCGGAGCAGAGATTCCCAGGAGCCAAGATTAAACCAGCAAAACAGGTCTAGGCAGGGGGAGTCGCCTATCTGATAAAACTTTTTATCTGGTCTTTAAGATCCTGCAGATTTTGAGTAACACAGAAACAACATTTTTCACCAGTTACAGCACAGAAGGCTCCTTGCCCGGCTTCCCTATTTTGGAGCAGGACCGAAGAGAAACCACTGCCCTGGGTTTCCTTCTGCTCAGACACGAGGTGAGTGCCCTGGGTGGGGTTTCCTTCCCTTCTCCTGACCTCCTGCCGCCAGGTGGCCTGGGGAAAGCAGTGCTCTCTGGCCCCCAGGCCGGTGCAAGTTTCAAGACAAAGTAAAAGGGGAGCCACCGTGCCGCGTGAGACAGAGGAGGGTGCCATGACTCGGATTCGAACCGAGGTTGCTGCGGCCACAACGCAGAGTACTAACCACTATACGATCACGGCGCGCCACGGTCCCCGCGGCCGCAGGAGTTCTTGCTCTTACGATGTTGACGTAAAATCATTCCAATCACTGCGCTGTGCCTGGACAAATGTCGATATTCATAGTCTTCTCTCATGCCCGCTCTCCGTTTTCCACTCCCTTCCTCTCAATTCTGGTACATGATGATCAAAGCAAAGCAAAGCAAACCAAAACCCAATTCTCATCTCCCCAAATCCGGCACGTGCCTCTGCACAGGCCTCCTGGGAAGTCAAGCTGTCCTCGTGCCCACCTCGCCGGCTTCTTTCCCGCCTCTTCGCGTTTGCCCCTTTGGACCAACCCTCCGCAGCCCCTGGTTCCGGCTCGCGCCCCAGCGACCGCGGCCGAACGGAGGGCGGGCGGCGCGCGCGGAGCGAATGGGGAGTCGTCACGGAGCCAAACCTGGCCTTCATCTTCCCTCGGGGACCCCTCGGCTCAGGTCCGGGGGCGTTTCCGGGTCGCTGGCATCTGCGGCGGGGACACTCGGCTGCCCTTCTGCCTTCGGAATCGCCCGACGCTCGGCTTTTCCACGGGAAGAACGCGCTGCGTCGACTCCACGTCTGCGGTTGTCCTAGGCTTTGGAGCCGGCGTCGCTGTCCTGCGAAAGGCGAGCGACTCCGCTTGGCGCGGATGCGGTATTTGATCACTATGGGGTGAGAGGAGAACGTTGCAGGTGCGTCCCTGTGGCGCAATCGGTTAGCGCATTCGGCTGTTAACCGAAAGGTTGGTGGTTCGAGCCCACCCGGGGACGCCATTCTTCCGCTTCTTTTAGAAAGTAAAGGCTTCATGGTTCTTTCTGCTCTGCACATCCTCTCCCGTAAAGGTCGAAAAAGGGTCTTCCACTACTACCCTCCTGTCCCCCGTGTCGTGTTCACAACACGAGGACATAAGGTGCGATCGGAAGAAGTCGTCTGGAAATCCTCGAAAGAATACGGCTGTCTTCGTTACTTTCTGAATTCCTTTTCACGATGGACTTTCTTCCGTCCGTACTTGCACGTACTAGTATTTATTTAACCCTTTCCATATACTTTTGCAATTAAGTTGGTTCTACGATTTCACGGTTACAAATAATGCTGCAGTCATCCTTCTTGTACAGGTATCTTTGGCCCCTTGTACAAGGTCTTCCTAGAGGGAAGAGTCCTGGAGAAGCAGTTGCTCGATCACATAGTGCTGACATGGTTCGTATATGCTTCCAGTTCCGCTCCTTTGCTGGCTTATTAGGTCTCACTCTTTCTTTTCTTATTTTAGCGACTGCTTGAGGCTTTATAACAGACTTCTGTAACTTACCACAGTCTGCCTTCAAGCGATGCCACACCTCTTCGCATTTCTTCCCTGCCGGCCATTGTGCTATTGTCATCATGCATCTTACTTTGCATGTGTCCTAAACCCCACAATCCACCGTTATTACTTTAGAAAAATCGGTCCCATGTTCCTAAAGAGACTTAAATAATAAGAAAAATCTTACGTATTTTCCCAGGCAGATACCTTTTCTGTTGTCCTTTGCCCCTTTGTGTACCTCCAGATTTCCATCTGGTGTCAGTGGACTCCTTTAACATTCCTTATAGTGTGGGTCGGCGGGTGATGAATTCTTTCAGCATTTGTATGTCGGTAGATGTCATTATTCACTTTCATTTTTGAAAGACATTTCTTAGGGAGGAGGCATAGAATTCCATGTTCTTTAAAGATGTCGCTCCACTGTCTTCTCACTGCTCCTGATGAGAAATCTGACATAGTCTTTATTTTTGTTTTATGTATATACTGTGTCTTTTCCCTCTGCTGTGAAGATATTGTTCTATTTCAATGGAGTCATGCGCAGTTTAATTACGATGTGGCAAAGTGTGGTTTGCTTCGTGTTTCTTGCACTCATAGTGTTCATTTGGCTCTTTGGAAATTTTTCTGTCAGTGTTTCTTCAAAAATTGTTCCTTCTCTTCTGGTCTTTCCAGGGACTCCAAATTACTCCTATATTGGGCCTTTTAAACATACCTTACCAGTCAGTGATGCTATGTTCATTAAAAAACTTTTTTTGTATGTAGTTTCATTTTACGATACTCTCAGTTGTTCATGGCTTTATGTTCCCTGATCGTTTTTTTTTTCTTTTTTTAAATTCCCCCTGCAATGTCTAATCTGTTATTAATTCTATCAGGTGAATTACATAATATCAGATGTTATCATTTCCATGTCTACAGTTTGATTCTGGCCATTTGTATGTGTTCTACATTTCTACTTAACTCTTGGGACATATGCGACACAGGCATAATAACTGTCTTAACCAACGTCCTCTCTGCTAATTTTAGCATCATGTCAGTTGTGGCTCAGTTTTGATTGATTAGTCTCCTCCTCACACCTCATGTTTTCCTGCCTCTTTGCATGCCTGGCGTTCTCTGATTGGATGCCAGACATTGTCAGAGTTTCCCTTCTTGGGCACTGGCTATTATGGTATTCCTCTAAATCTTCTTGAGTTTTGTTCTGGGGTACAGTTAAGCGACTTGTAAACAGTTGGATCCCTTTGGATCTTGCTTTCATGATTTTGGGGGTCGGTCATTCTAGGGCTCATTATTCCCACTACTGAAACCAGAGTTTCCTGAATGTCCTTCCCAATGACCCACGAATTATGAGTAATCCAAGTCCAGTCTGGCTGGGGGAAGCGAGTACAATTGCCTGTCCTGTGTGAGCACCAGGCACTGTTCCATGATCTTTTTAATAGTTTCTTTCCTTGGCCTCAGGCCATTTCTTCAGAAGCATACCCCAATCATTACTCTGCGGAGTGCTCCAGGGAGACACTTTCATAACCCTGGATTCTCTGTCTATCTCTCTTATCACTGGATCTTTGTCCTGTGAACTCTCGCTTCCTTGCTGTCCTACCAACACTCAGCTTCATCTCCACCATCCAAGGAGTTGGCCTCAGATGCCCCTCCTGGTGCCCACCCAGCCTGGAAACTCTCTGAAAGCAGTAAGCTGGGCCAGTGGCAGGCCTCACCTTGTTCGTGTCTCATCTCTCAGGGGTTGCTGTCCTTTGCTGCCTGGTTTACAGTGTCTAGAAAACTGGTATTTCATGTCTTTTATCTTTTCCATTTCTTGGCGGGGGGGGGGTGGTGGTTTGGGCGGCGGTGAGATTTCAGGCAGGAGGTAAATCTGATTTCTATCACTCCACCTTTGCCAGAAGCTGAAGGCATTCTTTATGTGTTCCTAGCTTGACTTCAATAGGAGGTGGGCCGATCTGTATCCCAATGTATTCTTCTAACTCAGCATAAGAGCCTTTTCTTCATACTCTTGCCATCACAACAAAGTTTCTGCATCGCTAACTGACACGTCACAAGCAGAGTGGTGCCCTCCTGACTCACGTAAGCCAGAGGTACAATAGAAGGACGATGTGGGCACTACCCAGAGATACCCTATTGCATACGTTCAGCACCTAAACTACCAAGATGTTTAGAAGGTCTTCCAACGACTGTAATTGTTTTCGGTGGTGACCTACTTAATGGGGTCCAGAGTAGACTGGCGAGAATGACCCCAGATATCTTCCTGCCAAGCAGCTTATGGACTGCAGTGGGGAGAAGCCGCTGGTCCCAGACATTTCTTCCTCTTCCCTTATCTTCTGAATTGTATTTTTGCTTTCGTTGGATGCACACAATCTAATGACTGGCCTCCCTGCTATATCACCAGCGTGCATGAACATGACCGTGACTGTCTCTATATGATTCCTTGACAGTGTTGGGCTATTTGTACAAAAATTATCCTATTTGAGACAAACTGTTGGAACCACAGGATCTTGCTCCTGGTAATGCATCTTGTGCAGACCTGGGTTCTTAGTGTTTTTGCCTTCCCTTCCCTTCCCATGGTTGTTCTGTTGAATCTCATGAGCAAAACACCGAGCTCTTCAGCTTTTACATGCTAAATGTGATAGGACATTTTCTCCCCACCCCCCTTCATCTCACTCACTCTCTGTCTTTGTGTGCCTGTGTCTCTCTGTCTCTCTCTGTCCCTCACACTCTAGGCTGCCCCCAGTCTTCCCCACTGTCTTCTGCTGCTCAGCGTGTCAGGACCTTGCATTAGAATGCCTTCAATCGCCCAGCACTTAATTCGTTGCTTATGAGATGCCAGGCCCCGTTCCAGGAGAGATGTTGAATTGTGAACAAACCCAAAGTCCCTGCGCCACTGCACCTGCACCTGAGGCATCCAAAAGGGGCAGCCCAGTGGGAACACAGTCAGGCTCGTCCACCTGCCAGAGCCTAAGGGCAGGAGCAGTGAGTGAAACACGGGAAGCATAGGAAGGAATGGGAAAATGGATGACTTCATTTCTAGCAGGCAGGTGACCAAGAACCGGGAATTTAAAAAATAATAATAGTAAACAAACACCTCAGGAACACAGCAGGTCTCCAGTGACAGCTCCTTACTTCCTGGAGCACTTATGCCATGGGTTTTACACTTCCTCAGGTGACATGATGGCTGCGTTCACCATCATCCCCTAAAGATCCCCACAACTCCTCCTAACCTGTGAAACTTTGACCACTCTGCAGTCTATAAAAATATGCGACTGCATTATACCGAGTTGGACAGTGTTTTGTTTTTCCTGTCTTAATTAGATACTCTCGGGCAAAGATTATACATTAATTAACTCAGTTTAATAACAGCCAGAGAACTTAAAGAGAACAATAGATCTTAAAATGGCAACTCGAACCGAATCCTAATAGAGAAGTGCATTTTAGAATCATATATTGGGTGACGCCTAAAACGGTTTACCCCCAAATTTTATCTGACATAATTAATTCACTATGATTTTACAGAATTCTGAGACATAATCTTTATTTAAAAGATATTCTAGGGCACATGTATTTTACTGGAACACATAGTCCTAAATTTTACAAACTTCAATCGCTATTGGAATTAAACTTTGCTTATTGGATCAGTAAAACCAGAAGAGGAAATTTAGGCCGTTCGGTGTCATGAGCATTTTGAAGAGAAAATAAATCCAAGACGTGTACACGCTAGAATACTGTGCCAGCAATGCTTTCCACATCATTAGAAAATCCGGAAGACAACATAAAGTAGTGTTTAGACAGAAGTTCTTAAACTCTTGTGATGCATACAAAATTGTCTACCCGTGCAGACAGTTCTGGGAAGCTCTTGAGAACTTTCCCCCTCCCCTTAACGCAGTTCCCACCTGCTCCCTTCATCCTCCCACCACAGGGAAGATCCTTCACCTTTCTGCCCCCTGCAGGGCCCAGGGAGCCGGGCAACAGCCAAGGGGCAGCTGCACTTCCCTGAAGGGCCTTTCCCCAGGTAGGCAGTTCCAGCGCTCAGGCTCACCCAAGACCCCACTGCCTGCCAAGGCAACCGGGAGGAGACCGGAGGGCAGCCAGTCCGGGGTGGATTCCTACTAGCACAGAACGTGCCTGGCCTGCACTTGGGGGAGAGCCGAATCAAACACCGCCTGAAGCTTCTCTACAAGCCTGGAGAGAACGGATTCCAGGCTACTCCAAAGGCGTCGCAGTTCATATATATGGAGGGAGAGTGAGAAAGCAAACGTGGGAAAATGTTAACTCTGCGCGGTTAGGTCCAGAATATACGTTTGTATTTCAAGTGTTCTGTATGTTTCTAATGTCTTAGTGAGTTTTTGGAACTCAAATCGCAGGTTGTCTTTGGATGAAAACTCTGTGAAACCATCAGGTTTCTGAGATGAAGGAGGAAAAGAGAGTCGGATTCTTCTTGCACGAAAGGAGGTTTCCCTGAGCGGGAATCGAACCCGGCCGCGGCCGTGAAAGCGCCGAATCCTAGGCACTAGACCACCAGGGAGCCGCGCAGGAGACAGATTCTCAAATTTGGCCCCTCCACTTGAAAATTGTGACAGTAAAGGTTGAATTTCTGAGAAGGGCCGAGCAGAAAAGAAGGCGATTCCCAGCGCCCCTTAGGCTGAACGCAGTAGTGCGCGGTGCCCGAGTCGCTGCCCCGCTGCCCATCACCTTTCAGCTCTCCCGACCTGGGCGACTCTGGACTCTGAGGTCAGGCCACAAGGTAACCGGCTGCGTTTCATCCTAGTCTAACTTTAGCTCTACGTGCGGCCGACGCAAGGACATGCTCCCTTTCTGAACCTCAGTTTCCTTTTAAATTAGGGGCCCATTTGGGCTCTCAGCGGGTGATGAGAGGATCCGTCTACTTCGTGATCTGTGACCTGGCTCCGGGGCCTCCCCTGATAACTGCACGTTACCGGCTCCTTTTCCTCCCCGACCCGCTCAGTCCGTGGAGCGTGACATTCTTCATCTACGTGTCTTTGGGTCGAGCACCCGCGGCGGCGTCGGGTTCGTGCTCTTTTGGCCTGTCACGCAACGTGCTCCGCGCGTGTGCTGAGGTGTGGGAAAGACAAGGGTGCTTTGCAGGAGTGAACTCCTTGGTTTCCAGAGACATAACTCGGGTGAACATGTGCAAGAGATTTAGGCGCCTGCTTAGGAGGTGAGGGGATTTCCGGATGTAAAAATGAGCCGAAGTCAGCCTTGTCCTTTGCGCACTTGGGTCAGCTGGCTGTGGCCTGGACTCCGCAGTGACTCAGAGAGGAGAAAGGACGGCTGGCTCCTAGTGCTGAGCAGGCTCTCAGGCAGCAACGGAACTCCTGGCCTGTACCTTGGGGATGGAAAATGCAGCTGCGCAGGTTGCTGCACCTCACTCCCCTCGCCCCCATTTCATGTTTTAAACGGGAATGTAAATTTCAGGAAAAAGCCAGCGCAGTCGAGTCTGTTTCTGCCTGGCTTCGAACCGGGGACCTTTTGCGTGGGAGGCGCACGTGATAACCGCTACACCACGGAAACGGTGCTGAGGGCCATCAGCTGTATCCATGAAAACCTAGGTCCTGCCACCAGTATCCTAGTCACCAACGTTTTAAAGTGAACAATAAACCGGGAAGCACCAGCGACCCCTCAAGTGAGAAGACTGTGACTCCTGAGAGGCCCTCGCTTAACTTCGGGATCCCGCATCCAACGCAGTGTCTCCAGTTCCACAACTAAGCACCTGAGGGCAGGAGTCGCCCCCGCTGACTCCCCAGCTCCTGGAATTTCCACTGGTTCTTTAAAATAGATTCTCTATCGTTGGTGAAAAAGACTGATCCTGTCATCTATTTTCTAAACAGTTAAAACATATCACTTTAGGTTCCTACCTGTTAACTTCAATATCTCAATCATCTGTTGAGTCAACTTCCACGTTTCCTTGCTTCTGTTCCTTTATAATCCTAGAATATTGTGACTGAAGGATGAACCTGTTGTGTGAAAAGTGATAGATAGAGTCATGATGTTATCTTTCTCTGAAGACTGTGCACCCTCTCCCCCAGCAGGCAGCAGAGGGGAAGATCACCTCAATCCAGTCCTTGACTGAGCTGATTTGCAGGGAAGTCTCAGCCCAGGGCTAGTTTTCTCACAGTGCCATGCTCTAGACGGCTAGGGCTCCCACCTGAGACCCTGAGGTGTTTCCTTGGGTCCTGCCCCTTGAGGAATTCTGAACTTCCATATTTATCTCCTTCTTACCATGATACTGGTGGAAATTCCACTCTCTTTCAGCCACACTCTGCTTGCCCTCATAGTGTCATACATGCGCATGGCTTAATTTGCAAATGTCTTAAGGGGAAATCCTGAAGCAAGCATCCAACACACTCATCAAGCCACTGCAGGATATTGGCTCCTTAAGTCTGAATACGTGGACAGCCCACATTACTTTCTTTCTTCTTCTTCTTCTCATCTCCCTTCCCTTCTTCCTGCCCCATCTTCTCCTCCTCCCTTTCCCCCTCCCCTCCCCTCCTCCACCCCTCCTTTCTTCCTGGCCCTCCTCCCCCTCCTTTTTTTTTTTGCCAGATTTCTGACACTACTTAGAGTGTTGCTGTTTTCCCTGACCCTCAGCAGCTGCCCTGTCCCCAGCTTCCCAGTCACTTGTGCCTTGCCAAGAACTGGCAAATGCGCTAAGAGGAAAAGGTAGAGAATCAGTTTCACTCCAATAAGCTTCTCTCTCTCTCTCTCCCTCTCTCTCTCTGGAGCTGATCCTGTGGGTCCTAGCTGCATAGGTATTTCTCCAACGACCTCAAACAGAATTTCTTTAAGCCAGCCTGTATTTGGTTGTTTTCAGGGTCAATGCTGCTTTGCTACAAGCACTGCACCATAACCGAGAGAGGAAATCTTCTACAACTTCCAGATAAATTGTATTTCCCTCCTTTGATTTTTTACAAACAAAACAAACAAACAAACAAAAGCAACCAAAAAGACTGGGTCACTGGTACATACTTGGACTTTTCTTATAATACTTAACCGACTGTATATTGAAAGTTCTTGCAGGAAGCATGTGCAAAATATTGTCTACCATGAGCTAAACAGTCATCATGCCTGTCCAAGGTCCAAGAAACTGATGAATTTGGATCCAGTCCCCCATTGCAGTTAGATCACCACTTAGATCAACATCAAAACCAACCACTTAAAAAAAAAAACAAAAAAAAAACCAACCACTTTTCCAGATGCAGGTCACTAATATGGGGCAGAAGAGATCAGGTAAACCATTAAACACTAATTTATCTGGGGAATGTTGAAAGTCAGCAGTGGTACAGTTAGAAGTGGAAATAATACCAGATTTCTCGGAGCTTCACTGTGTGACCAGCACTGTTCCTCGGGGCTTTACTGTGCAAGAACTTATTAAGTCCACATAACAACCCTAAAAGATAATGTAGGGTATCACCGCCCCCTTGTTGCAGAGAATACTGAGGCACTGAAAAGCTGAGCTAACCTTTTAAGGGTCTCACCCCGTGACAGTGAGAGCCAGCACTCAGACCCAGGCACTTTGCCTCCAGAGCCCTTCCCCTTGGCCACCATGCTCACGGGTAACTGAGAAAACTTCACTGAGATTTGCATCCCCTCCTTCTTGTTCAACCTCCAAGATTTCAAAGAGAAAAAGAAGATTGAAAGGAAGGCCTACAAAACACTCAGAACCAATTAATGCAATGAAGAAGAAGAGAGAGGCTAAACAGAACCATTAAGTCTTCCCAAAGAAACAGACTCTATGCCTCTGGGGAGGATGCAATCACATCTCCAACCAGATGACTCTATGGGCCTTGATTTTCCTGATCTGAACTAGGGAGTTCCCAGAGGGGCTCCCAGAAAAAGGTGACAGTGCCTTCTGTGTTCAGGTTTAGAGGGAACAGCTAAGCATTCCTGCCTTCTTGACTTCAGGCGGGAGGAAGTGCTCCTCGAGGGAAAAGAGGTAGGGAGGACATCC
This sequence comes from Monodon monoceros, assembly GCF_005190385.1. Taxonomy (NCBI): domain Eukaryota; kingdom Metazoa; phylum Chordata; class Mammalia; order Artiodactyla; family Monodontidae; genus Monodon; species Monodon monoceros. The sequence continues at coordinate 74,100,953 of NW_021703774.1, read as the reverse complement.
CATAGAAATCAGACAAAAGCATGCTTTTCTAAGTTCATTAATGAACAGATCACTTTCATATTTAGCCATATCCATGTACCTTTATCATTGATTACCTGACATTTTTCATGCTTTGATTCACATTTTTATTTGGAAAATTTATTTTTAAAATTAATTACCTGTCACTACCACAACTGAAATACCACTATGAATTGCCACAAGCAGGATGTAATTCTAAAATTAAATAAAAAGAAAACAGGTGTTCTTATGGCTTATAGCAGAGTTAATAAGCAAAGCTCGTGAGTTTGCACAAACATTCCCTGGAGGTCTGGGCAGGGCCGGCCTTTAGGGCAATCTAGAGCAGCACTGGGGCTGGAGTGACCAATGTGAGAAAACCCTGGTTGTGCCTGGTTTACCACTGCCCCATAGTAGCCCTTAGGGTATGGAATGCTTCTTCTTTTCCAGCCTGGGAACCATTAAATTCCTCCTCTTAATCAGAGCTCAGAGACCACATAGAGATCAGTATAGACCCAGAAGCTACTGGTACTAGGGATGAACCAAATGCACTAGAATGAATATAATGTTGAGTGAGAAGTCAGGACCTTGAAATTTAAAAATCTTATGTGTACTGACTCGCTAGATGAATGACCTTGATCTGCATTATCTAATACAGTGGCCACTAGACACACATGGCAACTGAGTGCTTGAAATGCCTGCCACTAGTGAGGAGATGTTGAATATTTCTTTTTTTTACTTCATAATATGTAATTAATTTAAATTTAAATACTCTCATGTGGCTATTGGCTACACTACAGGACAGCACAGGTTAGAGAGTAACCATTATACCATAATATCACCTGCTTTATTTCCCTGTAGCGATAAACAGATTTCGTAAGATCTCACATCTCATAACAATTCTGAACGCCTTTCTCCATCTGCTTAGATAGAGTTGAATGTCAATTCAGCCGCGAGTACTCCAGGGTGGGGCCGGCTGTGCAGCTGACTTTGCTTCCTCATCAGATCCCGACACCTTCACCCAGGGAATAAGAGCCTCAGCCAGTCCTGCTCTCCCACAGAGGGGTCTCAGCTGCCTTGGCTAGTCACACAGCTCTACCCAGGTGGTAGAGCTTTCCTCCTTTCCTTCCACGTTTGATTATTATCGCTGCAGCACTGTGCAGGCGCCTATGCTGTATACTGCAGGGATTTCCTTGTTTTGGAAGGCAGCTGGGACGAGAGTAAGGCAGTCATGTCAGCAATTGCGGGACAGTGGTCGAATTTTTGTCCCATCCCCAGGACACTGCTTTTGATTCCCCAAAATGGAGATTTACTGAATTTTGCAAAGCTAATTTCTCTATTGCACAGACAAGACTGAAGAAGTAGTATTATTCCTGAGCAGTCCATTGCAGAGATATTTTCCAATTTCTTTATCATTCTCCTGCTATTGGACATTTGGGTTGTTTCCAGTTTGGGCTGTTATGAATAAGCTTCTATGAACATTCTTATTATACATGTCTTTGTGAGCACATTTCCCCCCCCCCAGCCCCCCCCCCGCCCCACTTCCATTTCTGTCGGTTGAATACTTAAGGAAGTAGTTGATGGAACCTAAGAGGCAGGGTGGAGATTTAATTTTATAAGAAACTACCTAAATGTTTCCCAAAGTGGTTGTACCACTTTATAGTTACATCAACATGTATGAGAGCTCTGATTGTTGACACATATTCTCTCCTGGACCAAACTGTAGGTCACGCTCCTCTGAACTCTCTTCTCAACTACGTCTTGATTCTCAGACTTCAGGGTTTGTGTTTGCATTGTCCAATTTTAGCAAGAATCCTGCTAAGTCATTTTAAACAGACCCCCCCATGATAGTCTCCTCCTCCTCCACCCCCGTACCCCAGCTGATGCTTGATCACTTTGGCCGGCATTCAGCAAGAATCCCTTAGCTTGGTTTAGCCATAATCTCCCCTTACTCCTGATGTTTCCTCTTAGTAATGTTCCATTCACTAACCCTCGCCGTGCTTCTTGGCTATAAATTCCCACTTTGCTTTGTTGTATTCAGCGTAGAGCCTGATCTCTCTCGCTGTCTTACCACAAAACCGCATTGCAGTCGTCCCCCTCCGACATATAACGCATATTTCAGTGAGTTCCACAAACAATGCGTTGAAAGTAAAATGGGCCCAATCTGGGGGTCACACCTAGCCGGCTGAGGTGCCCCTGAGTGTGTGACATTCTCGACAGTATATGGTTGTTTTGTCTAGTTTCCCCACACCCAAAAATCCTCACTTTAAAACCTCTGGGCAATCGTTTTATTTGCTAAAACTTTTAAAGTGGTCTTACGCTAAGTGCATTAAAAAGAAACCTATCTGTTGCATCCTTGGAATCCATCAAAAGCCAACGGAGAGACGTTCAAGTGCTACAAGTTCAAGTGCTGCCCATCTGGGGAGGCAAAGGGGCTGCTTATTCGCTGGCCGCCTGGCCAAGGTTGTCTGCATTGGCGCCAACTGCTCAGGGGAACTCGACTCACCTTCACCAGCGCCGGGAGGACAGGGTCCCTGCGGACGCCGACCTCATCTTCAGGGTGCGTTTAGATGAGGAATTCGCATAGGATTTCTTCTTTTCCCTTAATCTGTTTCCACCTCTCCCTCTGTCTCTTCAAGACCGTTTTTGGATCCTGAGTGGACAGGACTTAAAGGAGAGGCTGCCCTTCTACTACCTGTGTCTTCCTGCCCGGACGTTACTGCCCGCGAGGGAGAACGAGAGGAGCCGGAAGGGCAGCGGGTGCCCGAGAACCACAAAGTCGCCGTGTGCGCCCGCGCTCACCGCGCCCCTGCGTCTCGCGGGCCGCTGGCCAATGAACCCACGCCGCCCGAAGCTTCTCCGCCGGCGCCACGCGAGGTGTGGGGCTCCCGACCCGGCGAGAGGGGCTCCGCTGAGGCGGCCCGGCCCTGCCCCCGGCCCTCGAGGACAGGCCCGGAAGAGGCCGATTTGGACCGGCGGAGCCAAGAAAAGTGTCAAGCGCGGCCCGGCCCCACACTCCCGAGGTTAAAGGTCTCAAACCCTGAACCCTTGGCTGACCGAGGGTCGCGAGTTGAATCGATCTCCACGCCTTTCTCAGGAGAGTCGAGGGCCAAAATCAGACCAAGAAAAATATGTGTGGATCAAAGTGCGCAATTAATCAAAGAAAAAATACGATTTTCTGACAAATTGGAAGTGTGGTGTGAGAGAAAGACCGGCGTAAAAGAGATGTGTGTTTGGCCTGAGCATACGGATCATCAACTAAGGCTGGAAAGCTGCAATTGCTGCAGGTTTTAGGGGAAAGACCCGGAGTTTCGTTCAGAGCCCTGGGGCCTTCCTTGAAAGCCTTTTCCACCCAGGCCGTCCCCGTTCCCACATCCGTCGTCCTTTATGATACTGGAGATCCTGGTTCTCACTCTGGGAGCCTCCCGTCTCCCGCCTCCTTTTTTGGAAGACAAAATTCCAAAGGTTTGCACCACTCGAATGTTTGCTTTTCAGCTATCGGTCAAGGTCCTGAAAGCATCTGGACCACACTCATCAAAGGAGTAACTGACCAACAGCAGTCCTCTGATGTGCCTGAACTTCTGACTTCTGAATTCTTTCAACTCAGTTCTCTGGCAGCTGGGATGGAGGCCCCTGAAAATCCCTCTAGGGAAACTCGCTAGAGGAACATTATGGAACTTAGGCTTGGGGAATTCTTAGTAGTCAAGTCTCAGAGGTGTCATTGGAGCACCCTGGCCTTTGTACAGGCACAGCTTTGGATTCCAGACCCCAGGTGGGAATTTGTAGCCTTGAGGAGGAATTGGATTCTAGTTGCAGTTCTGGTCCACACCACACTCCCAATCCACAAGGGCTCTCAATGTGGTTGGGAGCTGTGGTGTCCCCAGGTCCAGATATGTTGGTTGCAGAATGTGACCTATTGGGAGTGTTATGAGCTTGCACCCAGCCTTGAATTTAGAACATCCGTAGTTCAGTGGCAGTATCTGCGGTTTCATGTGCAGGACCCAGTGTTGACTCCTGGCCAACGTATGTGTGCACTGGTAAGTCTGTTCAATGCAGAGACCTAGCAGCCAGGAGCAATGATGCTGTCAACTGAAGAAACTGTGGAGAACCCAGCCGTGATTTTGGAATAAAAGATATTCAAGAGTTCGTCTAAACAGTAGCTTGGCAACCTTGGGGGCCAGGCTGTGATCCTGGAGAGATTAGTGCTTGGCCTGAGGTGAAACAACCGCTGCTCCAGGTTGTATATTCCATGGGAAGTCGGTTCTGGGGTGTTTCTGTAGTGTAGAACATTTGGAAATAATCTCCTTGGCATATTCACCTACACCTCTGGCTGATCTAGACAAAGCCTCCTCAGGTCACTGTTTAACCCTGATTTGCAAGCTGGCCCTTGGTCTGGTCACTAGTAGCTTCTCAGTGTGCTGTAGGGATAAAGGAAGTGAACCTCCAGGAAGGAGAGTAGCACTAGGGTGGGACATATCCATCCAAAAGTGGCTGAGATGTTAGAGGCCGTGGCCTCAGGGGTGCACAGAAGGGCAAGGCTTGAATGTACTAATCTATTTATTGCTGACAGGAAGCTTGAGGAGGGTATTGGGCTTTCCAGGTAAGTGGTGTTCAGAGTCTAGATGTATCAGGAGCCTGTGGCTTCCAAGCACACCAGGAGCCTGTGCTCAGCAGCCCGCCCTCAACAGTGTCATTGGCTCCAGACAGCCATACACACGTGAGAGAAGAGAAGAGGCTGAACAAAGCCCTGGCAGTTGTGTCCCCCAATTTCGACAGATGCAGTAACCTGAAAGAAGACAAGGGTGGTCAGAGGCAGTGGGAATCCGTCTGAATCTGTACAGCACGCATTCTAAATGCATTTTTAAAGTTGTCAGTGAATGTATGTAGGTAGCAGTAATTATGAAGCTGTAGAACTGAGGAATTTGTTTCTTTGCCTGTGGCTCCCCCAACCTTCAAAGCTAGCAAAGCCTCACTGAATCCCTCATAAGCTTGGACTCTCTCCAACTCCCTAGTTCTGACCTCTTGACCCAGATTTAAAGGGTTCCTGTGATCTGATCAGTCCACCTGTACAATCTCCCCATTTTAAGGTCAACTGTATTACCTCTGCAAAGTGCCTTTTGCCATGTAATGTAGTATAATTCTGCAAATAATAGCCATAAAGAAGATGGAGTGGCTATACTAACACCAGACAAAATAGATAGGAGACTTTACAATAATAAAATGTCACCAGAGATAAAGAGTGATATTTTATAACAATAAAAGGGTTAATCCATCAGGATGATGTAATAGATTTAAACACAGTGCATCTAACAGAGTCCCAAAATACATGAAGCAAAAACTGACAGAATCAAAGGGAGAAACAGACAATTCAACAATAATTATTGGAGACTTCAATACCACACTTTCAGCAGTGGATAGAACAACCAGGCAGAAGAGCAGAAGGAGACAGAAGATTTAAATAATATGACCTAACAGACACCTATAGACTCTCCACGCAACAAGAGCAGAATAGAATTTCTCTCAAGTGCACTGAGAACATTCTCCAGGAGACTAGACACTAGGACATAAAATAAGCTAAAATACATTTAAAGGGATTGAAATCATATACTATTTGGGACATCTCACACACCAATACTACAGCCTAGAAGCAGGGTGGCTAGCGGGTTGGGTAGTCTGTCCTCCTTCCTTCACTTTGTCATGAATGTTCAGTAGAACTTATGTAGGTGGCCGTGGTCCCACATGTGTAGGCCATCAGCCTGGAAAAGCTAGGCAGCTGAAGAGAAGAGATAGATATTTCAGGGGAGTTGCCCTAGTCTCAGGCTCACAAAACCAGGGACGAATTGATACCTAGGAAGTAAGCAGAGGTCAGGAGATCACTTTCTGTCCCGTCTGTGCCCCTCTTTAAAACCTCAGCTTCTACGTCATTAGATCCCACTGCTCAGGAGTGCTGTGGTCACCACCAACAACCATAGACCCATGATCTTGATGTTTACTATGCTCTGGCTGAGAATACAACCACAGGTCAATAGCTTTGGGTCAACACAAACTATCAGTCAGAGTTCTATGAACAACTGCTCTGGGCATAAGGAACAGCATTCATTTCCAAGTCATCCCAAATTAGGTGGCCACTGCGTGTTTCAAAGAAACATAAAAAAAGTATTTCAGTGACTTTGGCAAGTTGGAAAGAAACCCTGTGGCGCTAGGATGACATTTACAAGTGACAAGCACGACATCTTATATACAGATTAAAACAGAAAGCAACCTACAGGAGAATAAGAGGGCGGGACTGGAGGCAGAGAGGTCAAACCCGATTTCAAGTTTAATGAGAAGCCTCCATGCTTCCCTAGTGAGTGAAAAGAAGCCACCATAACATTGGTCTCCAGCAATAAGGTAAATAAGACACAATCTGGCTGGTAATACTTATAAATTAATTATGCACCCACGGAGCACAGTATTATACTCAGGATATTTTCCCCACAATATTAAGATGGTGTGGAGAAAACTAGAGAATCAAAGAAGAACACCAAGACTGTCTAAAAGTTTTCAATTTTTCTTTTTCTTTTTTTGAAATTTTAAAATTTGTGTAAGGGTTGACATGTAGTATTCATTGATAATTTAAGTTTTTTAATATTTATTTTATCCCTTTTCCTTTTTAAAGTTTCTTTTTCTCTCCTTTTTCTTTGATTATATTTTCCAGAAAGTTGCCAATTTTACTGTATTTCATTATTTTTTTCTCAAAAGAACCAGATTTTAAAGTGTATTTCATTCTACTGCTTTTCTCTTTACTGACTCCTTACTTCTTTTTATAAGAGCTTTCAGATATAATTTACATATACCAAAAAGTCACCATTTTTCAGTATGTAGTTAAGTGATTTTTAGTATATTCACAACATTTTGCAACCATTCGATTCATCATTTAAAAAAATTTTTGCTTTATTATTTTCTTTTCTCTGCTTTCTTTGAAGTTGCACATTTTTGTTCCTTTCCTTGCTAGTTAGGCTAATACTTCATTTTTATTCCTTTAAAAATAATAATATAATTTTGACTGTGTATTTACCCCCTTAATATAACTAAAAGTTTTCAGTTTTTCTGTAAGAAAAGTGTCTTCATGACAGTCCTTAAGACAATGAAAGAATTTGGGAAAATCTCGATTCCTTGGTGTTTTCTATGGTTGCAAGAATAAACAGTACAAAATAGTATTAAATTTTTGAAAGAGACAGGCCTGTGGTTTCAGTACAAGATACTGAGAGTAGCTGCTGAGGGGGTGTCCCCATCAGTGGTGACCTTCAGAACAGAGCCTGTAGCCTTGAGTCTCAGTGTGGCCTAGGCAACTAGAAGACAGGGGCTCCCAAGGTTCCATGACAGCGCCACCTTCCGTTTCTGTTACTGTGACTCCACATGGTTACCTGCACACTGGGTCCTCCCTCGGGCACTCTTGTCAGAGCCTGACCTCTGAGCTTTGGCATCTTGTGCCTTATTTTTGTGGTTAAGGATTCTCAGTCGTGGAATGCTGACAAAGTCTGGCCTGAACTAAGTAATGAATTACATCTGCATTCTTGACACCTGTTTAAATACATTTTTTCACTTAATGAAAGCTTATTGAGGTATAATTTACATACTATAAAACTCACCTAATATAATTGTATGCTTCAGTGATTTTTAGTAATTTACCAGGCAGTGCGGCCATCACCAGAATCCATCACTTGTTTTTAATTTATTATTTGTTTGGGTTTCTTCTCCCCAGGTTTTGGCTCTACTTCTTCCACCATAAGCTTCAGCATGGCAATATCTCTCACCACTTTCTCTGGTCAGAGAAGTGAAATGAGCATCCTGGAAACCAACCAGTACTTGCGCTCCCAGCTGGAAAAAAGCAAACAGGACTTTCAAGACCTCACAGAGAAATTCCTCATGTCCCAAGCTACTGCCTACTCCCTGGCCAAACAGCTGCAGAAATACAGTAAGTCCTATGGGTTCACAGTCACCAAAGTGATAAATGATTGTCCACCTTCCCTCTAAGCACCTAAACACCATCCAGACTTTCTTTTCTCTTCTTCATCCAATCAAATAAAATAAATCTCATCCTTACTATACTCCTAGAATGGTGGAAGTGGGTCGTTTACCCTCATTTTGCAGAGGATGGAAATACTGAGGCACAAAGGAGTAAAGTTTGCAGTGGGAGTGTATGGAGGAATAGAGGCTGAGATCTCGGTTCAGGCACTAAACTTTCTTTTCTCTCCCAGGAACACATGTCAGATCCTTGTTGGCTTAAACATGTCAGGATTCAATTCAAACTTTTATGAGCACCCATTTGCAAAGCACAGTTCTAGCTGCACTCAGGGAGAAAGAAGTGATAGGAGACCCCACCTACCTTAAAGGAGTTTAAAGCTCTCTGTTCCCAAGTGAACCACAGATATCTGGAGATGAGAACATCAATAAGAGAGAGTGGAGGGGTGGAGCTGTAGTGACTGAGGAACACGGGAGCAAGGGCACGAGAGGGGCAGTGATATAAGGGGAGGATTCTTACTGACCCTGAAATTGAGTTTGCTTTCAAATTTCTACCATTATTTTTCAATAAACCAATGGGGGATAAAACTTGCTATCCAACTTACTGACATGGGCTGAAAAGTAGAAATTAAAGCCTACTTGTCAACGAAGTGAAAAGGCAAGCTTTGGGGGTGTGGCAATGTTAGGTTTTTTAATATCCGTTATTATAATCATAACGCAGCTTTTTTTTGAAACTGCAGAAGAAAGATATCATCCAACATATTCGTGTAAAGGTAATACAGTGCAGTGATTAAGAGCATGTACCCTGGCGCCAGACTTCCTGGATTTAAACCCAAGTTGTTTATCTTCTCTCTGCCTCAATGTCCACATCTGTAATGGTAATAGGACTAGTGTCTACCTCCTCAGGTAGTGGTGATGATTACAGGATGATAATTCTCTAAAATCTACTAGAACAGGGCCTTGGCAAACACTGTGTATTAGTTCTGCCTCCAGACTAACACACAGCACCTGTTAGCATTTGAGCATATGTCTTTCAGACTTTTTTCCCTTCATACACATTTTTACACAGTTTGTCTCCAGATAAACTTTAAAATATTTGAGGGACTTCCCTGGTGGCGCAGTGGTTAAGAACGGGTTCGAGCCCTCGTCCGGGAAGATCCCACATGTTGCGGAGCAACTAAGCCCGTGTGTCACAACTACTGAGCCCGCCGGCCTAGAGCCCATGCTCCACCATGAGAGAAGCCACCACAATGAGAAGCCCACACAATGAAGCATAGCCCCCGCTCACTGCAACTAGAGAAATCCCGCACACAGCGACGAAGACCCAACACAGCCAAAAATAAATGAATAAATAAATTTTTTAAAAATCTTTGAAATATTGGGGGATTACGGAAACTCTCAGTGTGGGACAACTGTCAGCCCTACAGTCCTTGGAGCCTTCCCCAAAACACGGGAAATTCCTACTCCATGCCCCAGGTTAATATTCTACTTAAGAGGCCACAAGACTTGGTAAAGTTTTGGAGTCAGAACTCAGGGTATGTGAATTCTGACTTTGCTTCATTCCAGTTGAATCATCTTGAGAGAGTTATTATACTTGCCTGTGAGCTTCTCTTTCCTCAGCTCTAACATGGGGAGGCTGAGGAATCAGATGTGGAAATCCCTGGGTAGAGCCTGCTACCGAGGTTACATCAGTCCCTGGGATGGACCCTCCTTCGTCCCTTGAAGGCAGTGACCCAGCAGCCTGTCCAGCTTTTCCCTGAGGCAGCGTCTCTGTTTCCCCAGAATGTGAAGAGTACAAAGACCTCATTGAATCTGTGCTGGAGGAGGAAGTGCTGTTTGAGGAGGGGGAGCTGGCAGAGAAGATGAGACCGGCTGCAAGGCTTGGGTAAGGAGGAAGCTATGTGGGAAAGTGTGTGAAGTGGGGAAGCCCAGGCTGATAGAATAAAGAGCAAATCTGTGCAAGGAGAAGGGCAGAAATGTACATGGCAGGCCCAGAACTAGACAAAGACAGCCTGCGGGGCTGTGGGAACTGGATGGTGGACTAGTTAGGCCTCTGGATTCTCCCTCAAATACTATATGAATAAAATGGAGACACATGCCTGGGTTGGAATACTAGCAATGTGGCTTCTAGCTGTGTGACCTTGGGCAAATGTACTTAACTTTCCAGTGTCTGAGTTACCTCAGCTACCTCATCTGTAAAATGG